>NW_025937659.1:0-138358 GCF_000764305.2 Hyalella azteca | reverse complement strand
ACGTCTAGCACATCACAGCGCGTGTGTTACTCACGTGGTCGGTGCTTCTCGTCGGCTCACAAATGTTTATTTCTCACACCGGAAATGACACAATATAATGTTGGATGGTTTGACCGCTCAGCGGGTGTGGGGGCGAGTGAGTAGTCAAGCCCAATAGCAACCTTCAAAATTCCATCAAACCCCAAAACAACAGCAGGAATATCAGCAATAATCAGCAGTAACAGAAACAACAGCAGCAACGGCAGCAACCGCAACAGGAGCAACAGCCGGTACAGTAACAACAGCAACAACAGCAGCAACAGTAACCACGGCAGTTAAAGAAGCAACAACAACAACAGCACCAACAGCAGCAACAACAGCTACATAAACAACAGTAGCAACAGCAGCAGCAATAACAGCAACAGCCTCGGCAGGTAGCCTACAATAACTGCAACAAAATAAGCAACAACAGCAGCAATAACAACAGCAGCATCAGCAAAAGCAGCAACAGCAACAACAGCAGCATCAGCGGTATCGCAGCAACAACAGCAACACGTCATTCAACATTGGATGACGTCATTCGTTCACGCACGTTATTTTCCTCACACGTGTTCACGCTCAACACAACAGTTCAGCCACAACAATATAACAGCAATGACAGGTAAATATCTGATTAAATAGATGGATAATAGCGGCATATCTCAGCTCTTCGCCTTCACGTGGCGGCCGACGGCAGCAGCACAAAGCCTGATGCAATCCTGCGGCAAGATGAGCAATAGAGGCACGGCCATTCGGTGCGAGGGCAAGATAAGACACTGCCTCCTTCCTGGACTCAGGAAAAACATACAAACACCGATACAAATTTTCATAAAAACACTTTATCGGGACTATTATAAAATGTGAATTACTACAGAAAACTCGCGATATTAGCGCAATTCACAGAGCAGGCAGGCACCGACAGTAGCACACAACAACCCACTTCACTGACGGCAGGCGTCGCACTGGAGGCTGGGACTCACTCTGGAGTTTGGAGTCTTGGTCCCTCGCTACTCGCCGGTTGCCCCATCTGAGGCGTGCAGTGCAGAACCTCCTGCCGGCGTTGGATGAAATTCCTAGTGTTTAGAGGGCATCCTTCACTGCTGTTAATCTCTCAACATTTATTAAACATTTATTCGTACTTCTGTTTAGAGCGCATCCTTCACTGCTGTTAATCTCTCAACATTTATTAAACATTTATTCGTAAGCATCGCTTGCGGCTCAGTATTGCTTGTATATTTTCCTCACGATTACAATAGCGAGAACTCACCCCACCACCACTCACCCCACCACTACTCACCCCACCACCACTCACCCCACCACCACTCACCCCACCACCTGGCCATTTCGCATCTGATTCATCTCTAATCCGAGAGTCGCAACCGAAATCGGAAGGATAGCCGCGCGTAAATTTTGACAGGGATTCAACCATAAGTCTAAATTTCTTCCTTGTTCTGTGATTTATCTATTCCTTGGTTTGAGTGCCCGATATTCTTTCGTTTTGTTTAGTTCGCTCAAATCTATGCTTAATTAACGTGAGCGATGCTTCAGACTTCAGTTGTTCAATTTTATTAGGAAATGTTTATTAAATTGTCGAAGATTTAATTGATTGTAGGAATTATATATTAATTAAACTTTTTCAAAAATTAGAATATTTTAAATTAAAAAATTTAATGTTCCAACTTTCTTAAAAACAAAAAAGAAGTAACTTGTTGCGACCTGTTTTTTTTTTAAAGAAGGAGCAGGTTAGGCTTGCGTGTCTTGAGTTGCCATTTCCTCTGGTCAACTTTCATCATATCTTGTCCATCGGCATACCTATATAATTACTTTCTAAGATTAGCTCAGTTCATTTAAATTCGAACTTCTAACAGCATGCGATCAATAACCATTGCTATACGAGCTGATCTTACATTACTAACCATTAACTTTCACATTATCTGGCTCCTCGCCTCTCAAGTGGATCTATTATTTAAGGTAATTCATATTTGTGATTTGTCTTTATATCTGTTCATTCTTTATATGAAAATTCATACTTCTTTACGATAGCTATTCAAAACGTTCCTCTTTATCTGCTTCAGAACAATCCGGGGGCGACGTCACTCATTTTATGTGCTACCAACACGTATTCGTCCGCTGCTTCCATTGATTTTCTGATCCAACGAACACTTGAACCAGACCGAAACCTTAATCCACGTCTTGTCAACTAGTTTCCAATCTGAACTGTTGAATGTATTTAAATTTGAATAAAAATTAGAGCATCCGTTTGAGCTGGGAATTAGTTTTAATACCAAAAATTTATTCCAATTCAACTTTAATAAATCAACTTTGAGAAGATGAGGCTTCAACTCGAGCTCTATTTTAAGAGTTTTGACCGAATCGCTTTACCTTAATTCTCACTTCAACGCACCAATCTTCAACTATTCTTACTTTAAATCCATCAGAAGCATCCACCTTCAACTGATTTATTCTTTTTTCATCAAATTCAATTCATGCTAAAAGTGCGTTAGAACACTGAGTGGCATTTAATCTCAGGTGATTACATTTAGTTTACCCTAACCTCATTAAAATTTACTGCTTTAGATTACTTTATGATTTTTACCTTGTAATCTATTACCTTTACATTCAGAGGAACTCAATTTTCACAATATGATAATTGGCTGCTGGCGGAGCAGCAGCCGCGACTTACCTGTTGCTGCTTCACTTGACGAGGTGCCAGCCATTCATTATCTCTTGGCTTTACCTTTTGGCGCAACTGAAACCGTCCCGGCCCCAGGAATTAAACATTGAAGATTTCAAGCTTAAAGTCAATGTTCAGGCTGCTAAATTCAATAAATTTCTCTAAGTTATATTTGCTTCACTGCCTTGAATAAAGATACGATTTTATGAAATTATTCATAAAAAGAATGCTCATTTCAAAAAATTGACAATGTATTTTCAATTTTGATTTTTTTTTTGTTAATTTTAACATGTAAATTTAGCCGAGATGCAAATTATATTAGCTCAAAGTTTAGAGAAATGAATGTTTTTTTACGTAAAGTGAACGTGTATTTTTACTTATGCTTTTAATATTTTAACACTTAAATTTATCCAAAACGCACAGTAAATGAGCTCAAAATTTAGAGAACATATTGCTCTTTTTAATTAAATTGAATATGTGTTTTTAATTTTGATTATAATATTTAAACACTTGAATTTTCCCTAAACGCACTGTAAATGAGCTCCAAAGTTCGTAAAATAATGCTCTTTTTAATTAAATTGACTATGTTTTTTTAATTTTCATTATAATATTTTAACACTTGAATTTATCGGAAACGCATATTAAATTAGATCATATTTTAGAGAAGCGAATGCTCTTTTTCGTAGGTGTTAAGTATTTTCAACACGTAAATTTATCCAAAACGTATATTAATTAGTTTTGCTCAAAATTTAGAGAAAATAATGCTATTTTAAGTAAATTGACTGTGGGGTTGGCGGGGGTAAGGTTTTCGGGGTAGCGGTAAACTGAGCTTGGTCGAAAACAAAGGCTTTTCTGTCATGACTTCTGGTATACGGCACACGCTTCCCTCACTCACTCGATAAGCTCGCGTTATACAAGTTGAAAACACTTTTACTAGCTGTACGCTTGTACTCTTTGTCTGTAATCTCTTTTACTGACTTCACTAAATTCGGTCATTCACTGACACGGTCCATAACAAAAATGCGAAAAAAAACTCCGAAACGGCACAGTTATAGTTAAAACTTGGGAACACAAACACGTGCGTCCGCTCTCGATCACGGCTCGAACTTAGCCCGGCTAGCAATTGATAAATCATCTTTACTGCATCAATATTGTTGATAACTGGCAAATCGTTCGATTGATATTGACCCATCCATTCAAAGTTTGGAGACATTAAGCATGGGTTTCAATTTAATTCATCGGTGTTCGTAGCTTTTGTTTATAATATGTAAGGTCGCCTCCACTCTAACCTGGACTCTCCAGCCAAACAAATCTCTGAACCAACCTCAATCCTGCGTGATTCTGAGACAAAGTGTAGCTGGACATATTTAGGCTGAGCGTTGACTCCAGGGCTAGTTGTATAATTTGTGTTAAATCTCACCAAAATCTTTAGCCAACGGCTGCTCTCACTTACGAGAATGCGGTTATGAACTAACAGTGCAGAACGTGCAAGTCGCGGAACAATAAATTTTACAAGACGGATTGAGTGAATTACTACTTTTTTGTTACGGTTTATTGTTTTTAGGATTGTTGCTTTTGAAGCTCATAAGTTTATACGAGTATATGAAAATTCAATAATATTTTTTCTGTTAAACTGTTTTTTAGTATTGTAATACCGCTGTGTTCTCATAGGCGAATAAAAAATTCTGTTCATTTTTGCCGCAAACTTTTAATTTCAAGGTTAGGGGCAAAGACCTAGGTTGGGACCAGGTTAGAGGCAGAATCGCTATAATACATTATTTGGTTCTTTATTTTAATAGTTACTGAAGGAATATTTATGTTTTATTTCAAGCTTCCTGATAAGCAACCGCGTAAACAACATGTGCGAAAAATTTACGCAAACCTGATTGATTGATTTTTTTTCATAAGCGAAAAATACGTTACTTCTATATCTTCTAACACACTCTCTTGATTCTATTTCATTTAATGGGCCTGAAAATATATGGAACCTAATAATGTTCACTTTTAGTGTGCTGGTATTTTACTAAATTGTTCAAAATTTAGTTCAAGAAATTGGTTGCATATGTAATCTAATTATTTTAATATTTGCATATCAGATTGAGCAACCTATTTCTTCTGCATCGTAGCTGAAATTAGATTCACGTTGCATCCAATTTAAACTGAATATTATTTTTGGGATTCGCTTGTATTGGTTAAGCAATTTGCGTTTAACTAAACATGGAATCGGAAAGTAAGTGAAACGATTATTCAACTACATAGCTTATAAAAAAGCATATACTCTATGAATGACTTCTATATTAACCTAAATTGCTGGTGCATTTTAGGGTAAAACAGTCACATCAAATATAGTTGGGAGATTAAAATGCATAGGCTAAATTTAAAAGTTAATGCTGCTAAAATTTATTATTTTTTTTTTTTGGCTTCTGGATATTTCGTTAATAGTATTGAACTTGTGTAAATACTTCATTATTTGGCGCCTTCAGATGAGTGGTGCTGATGATGGTGTGTGAGGACAACCCGAGAGTTGGCAAATAACTATTTAAAAACTGGGCGTAGACTTTCAAATGTAATGAAATCACTTTGTATTATTGGTATATGATATTGTATAATTTAAAAATCAGAAACTTACGAGAAACAATAAATAAACTTTATGCCAAGAGTAATAATTCCTTGAATCATTCTTTCGCAATCCTACCTATAATCTATCATTTATTTTAGGAAAGTCACTTACATTTCTGGTATTATTTATCTCATCGTATTTCTTATTTTGCAAAAGAAGGATTTAAATGACTTCAGTTCACTCGTAACGTACATGGCTTCTCGTAGGATGAAATCTGAGCTTGATATTATGTTCACCATTTGCGCGCAGTGAAATAATTTGCTGACAAGACATAAAATAAATTGCATTGAATTTTTGAAAATTCATTGACAGCATTAAATTTGGCCAAACTTATTAAATGTTAAATTTAGCAAACAGGGACGAAATTACCCTCTTATATGTGATAACCTACGTCATAATAAGAGAGTATGATCTGACAAACTTTAAATTCTATAATTTTCAAATCGATAACATGTTTTGTGATAACAAGAAACAATGCAAATATTTGAAGTCTATAAATTTGCTTGCTCACGGTATTTTCCTGATCATATAAAATTAACAGCGATGATATCGACGTCAGACAAATTCTAAATGACAATTTTCGCAGCCAAGAGGAAGGCGATTTGTCTCATTAAACTTCAGCTCGGGTTGACTTCCCGAGTAAATCAAGGCGTATGCTCGTGCAACTCAATCCGTAGTAAAATGAAAATTTAATAACTTGACAAGACTACTTTTTGACCATGAAATTCACCTTAATAGATACCGCTCATGAATAGACTTTCTCACTTGTTTTAACAGGCAAGTCATTTTAATTCGATCCTAATCAACCCCATTCATAATCATAAACACAACACGGAAATGATTCTGAGAGGAATATTGGAATTTCAGGCCTTCTTTATTTGCTTTCTTTTCACCATAAGCCAATCAGCTAAATCTTGCTTACGTATTCTTATAATGAAAATACTTCTAAGATCATAATATTTGTTGAAATAATTTGTTGAAGTGTTGAAAGGGCCATGAATTGGATGCCTTCAAAATCAAATTATATTATACATTACGGATAAATCATTAATTGCGAACATGCTAGTTCATATAATATAAATTATTAGTTTCTATTTAAAATCCGGCAATGATAAAAAAAGTCTTACCTCAAACCTTAACAATAATATGAACTGTTCAACGCTTGAACTTTTTTTGTGATTTCTCCTGTCATCATTAAAAATAAAAATGAACTCAAGACGGGTAAAAAAAATTGTATTCAATTATTTCATTAAAAATGGATAATATACAATTCGTGGAGTGTAATTGAGTGGAGGAAATCGTTCTACTTCCACTATGACGAGTAGCGCGGTTGAGTGACTCAATACAAGAAGGAGCGGTACACCTGAAAAAAAAATCCGGTTACGATCATAAGATCCGGTCAAGATTTCTGTGCATCAGCGTCTGAGGAATAAGTAATTACCTTTCCTCGATGCAAAACCTTGACCTTGAAACAAATTATTTATAGACCATGTTCACAAATTAATTCGCTAGTTCTAATGCGTATTCATCGCCAATTCTAGTTTAGCAATAATCTAGGTTTTAATTTTAAGCAGAGGGTAACATTTAAGACAATAGGCTTCAATTCTTATCGCATTGGGTGCGAGCTAAACGCTTAAACTTGAATACATTTTCCATCGAAGTAAGTCAAACGATTAATTGATGTCTGGAAAACGACCCGAATAAATAGAGGAAGAATTAGACTATTACGCATTTTTGCATGTGAACAAGCCAATCGAGCTGTGCAGAGGCCACTATATATAGGCTCCTACGTTTGGAACTTTTCATTCGAAAGGGACAAGAAGCTTTGTCCCAATGAACGATGAAAATTTTGTCAATTTTTCGACTTCCTGAGGAAATCCGAACAATACCGAGACGAGACGCGACGTTTCGAATAAAATAAGAACACAAGATAAAATTTTTTAAATTCAAATTTTTTAAACGAAATTTTTTTTTTTATTTTAAACAAATTTTTGCCAGAAACAAATCGTCTTTTACCAACATTTCAAGCACCTAATTACGTGGAAGGATATCCCTAATGTCCATTTTTCAGCTTGCAAATGAGTGAGAGTAAATTGGAAATGAGAGTAAATTGGCCTCCCAAACTCTTATAACTGACCGGCGCATAATAAAGGTGCGTTTACACCGGGGCCAGTTGTAGGAGCCACTTGACCTGGCAAGTACTAACCGCCACTAGTTATCAGGTACGTGATCTCGTGTAGATGGATACTAGCCACTCAAGGGGCAATTAGCGAGTGGCAACCAGTAGCTGGTAACGCGAATCATAAACGTCCACCTAATTTTGCTGTTACAAAGAAAGCTAATCTTTTTATTGAGCAGAGGCTCGCTTGAACTTGACTTGTAAGAAGTTTAAAACAAAATCTGACAACTAAGATACTTTTCCATAACGACTTTAACCCATGGTCTTCTAACCATGTCTTATATAGAATAGAATAGAATAGAAGTGTCGGCGTTGAAGAAATCGGCCCATGGCCTGTTGCCGATTCTTGAAC
The DNA here is from genome assembly GCF_000764305.2 of Hyalella azteca. Lineage (NCBI taxonomy): Eukaryota > Metazoa > Arthropoda > Malacostraca > Amphipoda > Hyalellidae > Hyalella > Hyalella azteca. The sequence continues at coordinate 130,515 of NW_025937659.1, read as the reverse complement.
TTTTCGTGACTTGATTCACAAGGGATCCGGCCTTTGGAACCCGATCTTTCTATAGCTGACGATTGATTGAGATAGCTGCTGGACTTATTGCCTGATCCGTAATTATATATTATATCCATCTGTCTACTAACGTTTCGCGTTGTCCAGACTATAATTTTCAAATTTAGAACATTATTTTTGTCTCGATTCATGACTTTACTCTGTGAATTAATTTTTATTGTTTTGCCATGTTCATATCTTCACCATGGCTTATAGGAATTGTAGTGTCCTGGTATCTGGAGTTTCTCTCCACGATTATATTCTTCTTTAATTGTAATTTTTTACACGAAACTTGTAGAAAAGTTATTATCGTGGTGTAGTTAGCCTACAGGATTTTAAATGATGCATTATTAATTACTCACGCAATAAATATTGTTCAATGTCATGAGACATTTTTCGAAAATGTAGTCTTCTGCGAGTTGTTCATCATCAACGACAAATTGTAATTCAATTGTACTCACCCAGGAAAATGACTTTGATTAAATCAACGTTGAAACACAAAAGCTTATCGTCTGTATATAACACCATTCATTCCTCGATGTATATTGATGCAATAGTAGGTGTCATAAACTCACCGTCCTGCCGTTGAGAAGCTGGTTGGGCCTAAAGTTGTTAAGGAGAGGGTCACCCTCGGTGTCCATCAGGCTTCTTAGTCTCGCCATCTGTAAAACGTAAAATGTTCATCCACGTTCAGTCCGTACTCATTGCGAATACGTGCATTTTTATGCTCCTCCAAGTACATTTGTCTGTATTAAACATATTCAAATTGATCTTCTAAATTACTTTATTTTTTATTTTGAATATTTGTAACATTACTTAGCGCATCCAATTTTAAGTAATTTATACAACAAGATTGGTTGATAAGGATAGATACGCGTTTGCGTTGATAATAACTTGCCTTTTTGTTAATATTAAATTATCAATTCTTCATTAGTTAATTGAGTGTCAAAGCGGTTAAGTGGAAATGTTATTGATATTAATATTTCAATGAAAATAATGAGCATTCGCAAAAAATCGGATAAGTAGATGAAAGCAGGAATATAAAATAATTAGAAGGATTGGAGGAACACGTAATGTTTCATTCTGAATGAATGTAAAACAGTGAAAGAAAAGAAGGCAGTTCATGAGACGCTGCATAGCTGACATGCCTTCTTATATAAGATTAAGATTATACCGTATGGTTTACTGTACATGTTTCCGTTGGCATATTAAAAGATGCACTCTATTGTTCGCGGCAAGGACAAGATCAAGAAAGGTACCTCACTTGGATAAATTAGGCGCTTTCATTTCAGTTAAATGCTAACAGTAGAGTGTGTGAAGAATTTCATTTGGTGAAAAATATGAAGAACAAATATTTATTATATACTCGAAAAAGTGAGTTTGTTCAATTCCAAGCCCTGGAAATGCCTAAGAACTATTCGCGTGCGCAAAGGAATAGTCCCTAAATTAGACATTTCACAATGAGAAGGTGAAATCGTGCGTAATTTTTAAACAGCGGACAAATACTATATTTTATTTACATTAATTAAAATTAGTTCAAAAAATTAAATTTAAAATTTCCACAAAATTTACCAACCGCGTGCAATTGAAGTATTAAATCACTTGTTTGCTTTAAATCTCAGGTTAACCAGGAATTTAAAAGCAAAGCCAATAGCACAAAAATTCATCATATCTCCGGAAGGAAAAAACGCTTCGGAATCCAGCTCCATCGTCAATTCTTAACACAAAATTCAGTTCGCCAACTGAACTATGTCCAATGAGCTGCCTAACCTAACGCCAGCATAGCCTCAGACCAATGAGCTGTGGGTAACTCCGGCTAACAGTAAATCCGCTTTGCACAACACAGCCACTGTTCCACAGCGCCGCAGCGAAACTGGCCGGAGCGCAACAGGCCCTACCGCAACAGGCGGCGCAGGTTAGGTTAGGTTACGTTACGTTAGGAGTAGCTGTTGCGGTAGGGCCTATTGCGCCCCGGCCAGTTGTGCTCCGGCCTGTATGCGCCCCGGCCTGTGACCGAACGGCGCTGTTGTGGTGGGCGCATTGTGTCAAAAGCCGTGAAGATGCCCGGCTGCGTTACGCTCGGGAAGGTATATGAATCGCACTGTGGACTTGGGCTATGCTGACCTCTAGCTACCCGCCCATTTACACTACCTGTGCATCGGACACCGGAACATAATCGTCGAAGATGGTCCACGTGACGACTTCATTGCACATGGGAGTCGTGAGGGATCCGTGGTAGCGGTAGAAGCGGGACAGATCCCGAGGCAATAACGACGCCAGTGGGTAAAGATCGACTGCAATGTCCTCTTGCCCTGCGCAAATGACACAACAGTTATAGTTTATTGATTCAACTGATATTGTGGCGGAGAATTTTCGTGCTTGTGCGATGAATTACTTCACAAACTTGTGACGGCGTGGTAATCAGATGATGCCGCGTTATCTTCCTCAGATATTAGAATAAAAAAGTAGAAGAGGATTTGAAGATCTTGATAATAGTTACAATGTAATATATGAAAAATTGTTATTTCGTTTTATCATCTCGTCAGCGAAATGAATGCCTCAATATGTTCGACTGCAATATATCGTCCAATTGATGTGTACGAGGATTGAGGATTTTGGGGAAAGCACAGGAGTACGCGATTGTTCTTACCAACTTTTGAGATAAAGAATTCAAATTTTATCCGGGGTTTTCTGTATGTTACTTTTTTAGAAATGTATCTTTAGCATTTTGTGCATGTAAGGTACATAGTAACCCGCATTCTTTAATTCAATAAAGTTCTAATATTGTGAGACTTGTGGCCAGTTTTTAGTGACCTTTTTCTGAATTTAACTGATATAATTACGGTATATACATTTATTGTTATGTATCATAGAGGATATTGGAAGTTCATGTTGCATGTCATAATCCAAACTCAGTAGGTTTTGTAAGATCTTAGGTAGAGGAGCTAGCATGCTGCAGGGTACTGTAGCCTATATGAAATTAAGTGCTTATGCCCACAGCGCCGAAAGTCAGCAGCCGCTGCTACAATTTTCATGGAGTTGCCTCCACCGCAGCAGGACCTACTCCCACACAAAATAATCAAATTTTTTCAATCTATTGACAATTACCTGAAAATAATCATTAATATGTGATTAATTCCTTGGCAACTGAGAAGAGAACGAATTTTCGTTGACCCACCAGCTTCAGTGATGGACATGAGGTGATCGATCAGAGGTTGCAGCAACGGGTTGTCCAATTCAGAGATGACGAACAGCACACCCAGCACCGCCACGCCGTCGCGGTGTTCCAAGGAAGCATTAAAGCTGGCGTACTTTGTATTGTGGTGCACCAAGTGAAGCTCCATGGGGAACCTTGCACAAGATGGAGTTACGAACAAGAATAAATGTACTAATGTCTTTGAGCGATGCATTCTGGCCGTAAGCGAGAAGGCAAATTTTTGTTGCTATGAAGATTTTTTTGAGCTGCTGTTGGCGTATAAAAATAATTATTCACAACACAAACAAGCAACTTCATCTCAAGATCATTGATGAATTCAAAAAGCTTGGTGACACTTTTGACCACAACGCCAAACTCCGGACTATGCGCAACAATGGGCCCTGCAAAAAAGCGGGAGCTCTCCTTGAGGCCGGTGTAGTTTATAAATTTTGCTTCAAAGAAGGTTGTAGACTTCTTCATTATTTGAACTACATTGGAGGAATTGGACTAACAACTGCGACATTGAGTATTATAAACAAGCAGCTTCATCTCAAGTTCATGAAAATTCAAATGCACTCTCTGGTCATAAATTGTACGCATATAATCAAATAATTATTCATCTACATACATCTGTCGGAAATTACTATGCGAGTTAACAAGTGGCAAATATTAAGCGGGCAAGCATCACGCTATTTCCGGTCACAAATGGAATTTGCATTTAAGTCTCATAAATAATGTGATTAATCACAACGATATATATGATGGAATGAATAGTACTGAGTAAAATTGCAAAGAAACTTTCTGTGGCAAATTTCTTGCAAACTTGATGGTGTGTTCGTTTAGCAAAGTGAAGTGAAGAGCTACCGCGTACTAGTACGGCAACGGTTCCCTAAGTGTTGTACGCGTAACTACTAGACGAACGCAATGGACTAAGAGGTGTGGCTTCCGGACCCTTCCGGCTTCATGGACGATCTTTAGTTAGTAATAACTTACTCCACAAAAATATTTAATACATATTACTCGATAATATAGCAGCGATTAATTATTAATTAATTAACTATTATTTAACGTCAATCACCAACAATCACCAGCAGGTCTCACAGTTAAGTTAAAACAGTAAACATACTTTAAGCGTAAATTATCAGTTCATGAGGTAAGATATAATGCATATTATCGTGCCAGTAATATAAAAGAAAAGAAATTTTTAAGAATTACCGCATGCAATAAAAAATCTGACTATAGACTGAAAAGATTAGAAAAACGATTAAACGACAGCGGAACATAAAACCTGCCGATTTATAATTGCAATAGGATGAGAAGAACTGTACATGTTACTAAGACAAAGCTTCTATTTAAAAATATACAACTATTCCGGAATATTTAAAGCCCAATACCTGAAATTGTCAATGGTGTGCTCCGAGCCCCTGGAGTCTTCCGCTCCCCAGTGGAGGTGGTATTGGTCAAACTTGTAAGTCGCACCCAAGTTGCCTCCTGACACTTCCGGCAGGTTTCTACTGATGAGTTTTACTTCCACTGCCTCATTAAAGAAAAAATATGATCATAATGTAGTGAGAGTTTCATTCAATTTACAAAGGGGTTGGCGGAAAATTATCTTTCGGTGCACAAATATTCGAATCCCTTCACTGTGACATGGCTCGAACGGATGTAATGAGGAAAACGTTCTAATGTATTCTTTCTTAGCGACTTGAATTGTACAGTTGCTTTGTTAATCTGGTTCACTTCTCCCTGTTCTTGAATTATTTAGAAACTGGAAAATTTTTTTATGGGCTTGTAAAGAATATGATGATAAACATATACGTATTTGAGTTGAGCATTTATCAGCTGAAGTTTTCATTGATTAAAATTATTGTCAGTTAAGATTTGTAGCGTTTTAAGATTCGATGTGAATTAACTGATCTGAATTAATAACATCTATGTAGCCTTTATTAATACGTCATAAAATGGGTAAAACTTTCAAGCATGGAAAACTTCAATGTTTTTCGTATAACAAATAATTAAAATAAATGAAGTATAAAATGAACTGCACTTCTAAATTTCACTCAATTAAAAAAATATGATTCTGATCAAGAGACAAGTTTCAATCTCACTACTCTATAGTTCAATATATTTTTAGTTACTAACTGTCCACGAATGGATTATTGATTCAATGTAACTCTATCCACATAAACAGACTATCATTAACTTCTTCTCGAGAACACGGTGCACTTACTGAACACGGTACACTTATTTAACACGGTACTCTTATTGATCACGACACACTTGCTGAACACGGTACTCTTATTGGACACGGTACTCTTATTGAACACGGTACTCTTATTGATCACGACACACTTGCTGAACACGGTACTCTTATTGGACACGGTACTCTATTGGACACGGTACTCTCTTATTGAATACGGTACTCTTATTGAACACGGTACTCTTATTGGACACGGTACTCTTATTGAACACGGTACTCTTATTGATCACGACACACTTGCTGAACACGGTACTCTTATTGGACACGGTACTCTAATTGGACACGGTACTCTCTTATTGAATACGGTACTCTTATTGAACACGGTACTCTTATTGAACACGATACTCTTATTGAACACGGTACTCTTATTGAATACGGTATTCCTATTGAACACGGTACTCTTATTGGACACGGTACTCTTATTGAACACGGTACTCATATTGAACAGGGTACTCGTATTGAACACGTACTCTTATCGAACACGGTACTCTAATCGAACACGGTACTCTTATCGAACACGGTACTCTTATCGAACACGGTACTCTTATCGAACACGATACTCTTATTGAACACGGTAGTCTCATCGAACACGGTACTCTCCACGTACATAATAACTAATAAGCAGTCAAGATTTGCACGTTTATGACGAATCAAATAAAGTAATGACATATGAACAGGGTCAATTGTGTCACAATGACGTAAATTTTTAATTTTTATGTATTAAGATCACTCGATTGCTGGAAAAGGCCTCAGACAAAAATTTAAATGCAAAGAAAATATCACAAAATTTCACAATTTCTTTATAAACGAAAGTCCAGTTCCATAGTCAGTTCAAAAACCTAGATCACAGAGACAAACAATTAGTAAACTAAATTCACATTGAAGATATTGACACATAAATCGACGACTGAAAATTTATTTTTTGTTGACGGATAATTTTAGAATGAGCTCTATTTTCCAGAATAACGATACTTTCCCTGTTCCTGTGCGATAGTCCCTAGATTATCAGTATTGTTGCGCGCAGTGCGCATCAGCGTATGCCGATATGACATCACGCAATTTTTATTCTAGGCTGGCGGAGCACAAAGGGAGGAATTATAGAACAGGAAACCTGCTTGCGCATCCCCCTTATTCAGCTGTAGGCGTTCCTGCGGAGCAGCGCAACGTCCCGCGGTGTTCGATAGCGATCTTAGAGTTTTAGTCTCCGCAAAAGGTGTTTTTGAACTACAAATTTTGGAATGCCGGTATATTTTTAAACAGAACCCTTGCTTAAATGCCGCCTTCATATCTTATCCCTTCGAAATTGTAAATAGATAGGTTTGTCTCCTCATGCTTACTTCATTTTTATTTGCTTGCTTTTGTTTCAATTTTTCGTTATAGGTTTTAATATCTTCAAAGTGAATTTTAGTTTACTAATTGTTTGTACTTGCGTTCGCGGTTTTTGAATGGACGATGGAGCTGGACTCCGAAACGTTTTCGCTAATAAAAGAGTGGAAATTTTGTTAATACTTTCTTTGCGCTTAAATTCTTTATGCTAAACACCACAATATATATACTGTCACAAACTTTTCAGCAAAGTTTCGGTATTCTAATGATATAAATATATATTAGTAGTGACCTGAATGTCCAGTGTTCGTGATGCTTTCGGCGTCAGGAATTTGTTGATATCGAAGGAAGAAGAAAGGCTCAAACTCCCTCGCGGGAGAGGAGGACGGGTCTAAGTTAATGGGGGACTGGCGGGAGCCTCGGCAGGAGGGGAACTCCGCCGCGAAGGGATCAAACTCTGAGGAAAAAGTTCGACTAAGTGATGGAGATTGAGGATTGATTTAAAATTTGAAATCAAATTGAATTGCAAAATGTTAAACACTATAATTAAAAACAGATAATATAGCATGTTGATTGTGTATAATTGTAGCAAAAAAATTAAACTCATTGAAGAAATTATTGAAACTCATTGAAATTAAGTTATACACAGCTTCTGACAAGCCGAGGTGTGCTTACACTCATAACATGACTTGTTAGATGCAGGAGATAGATGAAAAACTCATATAAACTCATCTAAAAAAATTCGTATAGACTCATCTATATATCAGAGGCTGAAATTCAAGCTTATAAGTGGAAAGACACTATATTTCGGGCAATTAGAACATAAATTAAACGAGCGAGATTCTAGAAAACCATTACCTCTTTCAAACAAAGGCGATCGGTCGAACTCAAAATTCTCTTTGTATGGCTGCCAAGTTCCTGTTGGAAACAAAGTGTAGAGCACTAAACGCATAATAAAATTCTCACTCAAAATAGTGTTATTTATAATCTTTTTTATAAGTAATGCTGCTGTACGCCGCACGTACGTATTATCAAGAGAGGACTGATGTTTACCAACATAATATCATTCTAGCAAGTGTCTGGTTTTGTCTTTCAATGGGCGACAAACGTTGTCTCCACAACTGCAAACGCTACTGACGAATTGTTATTTTGTGCTCAAGATATTTCAAATTTCACCTGCGTTGCCAAAGTAAGGCGCGAGGTTGTATTCAGAGTATCCGGCGGGGGATTGCCAAGCTCCTCCTATAAATAAAGCACAGCATGGGGTGAAGAACATTTATCATTCTTGTCTATGTTTATAATATTTATATCTTATTCTTGTCAGTATTATTTATATTAGAATGACGTTTAGAAGGTAAATGGCACATGAACCATTGTCTGATTTTGCCGCCTTTAGCGGTAAATGAGATCAATTATCCAACAAGTTTACAGCTGCAAGTGCTACTGAAATAAATGCTTCATTTCAGAACGTAATCCACTAATAATTTTACCTGCTCCTCCAAAATAAGGCGCTGGGTTGTATTCAGAGTACCCGGCGGGGGATTGCCAAGCTCCTGCTGTAGTTAATGCATAGGATATTTAAAGCATATTATTCTGGTCTACTTTTATTTTGTGCATACATTATTCTTGGCATTATTACTTATTTGAGCATGACGTTTGGAAGATAAATGGCATCTAAACAAGTGTTTTGATTTCATCGTCTTGCGGTAAACTTGATCGATCATTCTACAAGTTCACAGCTGCAAGTTCTACTCAATTTAATTCTTTATTTCAGAACGTAAGCCACTAAGAATTTTACCTGCTGCTCCAAAGTATGGGGACCTGTTGTAGTGAGAGTACCGCGTTGGTGGCTTCCATGCTCCTGCTGGGAATTAATCACATGAAGCAATTGTCTCATAATTATGTTATACAATGTTATGGATGACATACTCGTATATTATGAACATTTACACATTAGATACACATGAACATTAGATACACATGAAAATTGTATAACTCAAGTTTAAGCAATCGACGAACAGTCAATTCCAAATAATACGCTTTATAATACGCTTTTTAATTTTCTCACTAATTCATTCTATTATGGGAATAATAGAATGAATTAGTGTTAGTATTGTCGAATTAACACTTAAGCATCAGTTCTAATATCGTCAACTAACTTCAAAATAAAGGTTTTCCCAGTAAAATTCAACTGAAGTTCATTATCAAGCAAGCGTTTATGCCGAAAACTTGATAAATAAATGGTTCATATTAAATTAAAATGTACTCATCACTTACATGATACATTTTGATCGAAGAGCCTACTTGTTATTTAAGGGGAGCATGTACGTCAAAAATCGAAAATTAAGACTTTTCCGCTTTTTAGGCTCATTTCAGAGGTCCAAGAACTACCTACGCACTTAAAGAGCCCAAAGCCATGTTTGTGCAATCATTTGTTCGTTCACGACAGCCGTCGAAGAGTGGATATATAAAACCTATGTCTTCAATGATCACAAATTTCAGTTTTTTTGGCTTTCCAGAAAACTTAGAATTTTCATTTTAAAATCTATCTCCTATGATTTTCAAGCTACAGCATTGAGAGAATCACAATTCGATTCGTAAAGACCTGATCTAACGATCAACCGGTCACTTTTTCCGATTTCTTTTTGTTTGGATTATACATTGAAAAATGGGGGAGGGCTAAAGTTGAAAAAATCAGCAAAAGCACAGAAAATAAAACAGACAAATTGGAAAAAGTTATCGGATGATCGCTAGATATGGCCTTCACGAATTGAATGATATGTCTCATGATGTTGCAGCACATTAACTGAATGAGGAGCTGAATTTTCATAGCACCCCCCTATTATGCCCATCTTTTTCGAAAAATTTACAAGAAAGAAAGTCTTAGATTTCCATTTTATACATGTTTACCAAGTTTAACAATGATCTGTTCGTGAATGAAGAAATTTTTCAACTTATATGCTCCCCTCCATAAGTACGTACGATGAGCAGCGCTCGCAGCCAACACGCTCGCCAGGACCAATACCCGCATCTTCTTCACTCGCTGCTCGTCTTCACGCGACTGTACGAATATTGGAAGCAGCAACATAAGTATTGCAGCAAGGGATAAATATTGTGTGGTGCCGGTGGCGGAAATGAGGTGCAAGGAAGGAAGTGCGGTGTGTGAGATGTAAGTGTGGTGGAATCGATGAATGTGTGATGCAAATTAAGGGTTAAAGTGTGGTGATGTGGATTACTGTGTGGTGTGGGATGTAAGTATTAATATGTGCTGCAAGTGATCATTGTGTGATACTTGGTGCGGAAATATGGTGTAGGGAATGGATGTTTGGGAATGTGATGAAAATGCTGCATGTTCGGAGCATATGTTGATGGTGAGACGCAGGTGATGGATGTTTGATGCAACCGATGGATGTGTGGTGCATAAATTGGATGTGTGGTGAATAAATTGGATATGTGGTGCAGGAATTGGATGTGTGGTGCATAAATTGGATGTGTGGTGCANTGAACGCTTCAATGCCACCGGTCCTCAAATGAGCGAGTTATACTCGTAAATGGTTCAAAAGGCTTTTTGATAAATATAAAGTTTTATTAAATTAGAATTAGTATGTTACAGAAACAAGAACTCGTTGAATACCTTGACAAGCATGACGCGCGAGGTTATCAAGGAAATAATCCTCGCTGTTTCGAGGGATGTGCTCCCCAACTTCTATGCTCATCACCCAGTCCCATTTTCTGCCGAGCCAGAGTCCCTCCTCACTGAGGTCGGCGTGGGAGATGAAGCCTCCGCTCACTTCCTCGATTGCTATCCCACCGTCGAAACCTGCGGAGAAACAAGACCAAATATATCAACTGCTTTTACTCGTGAGAAATTTGTTTAGGGTGTTCTGAGCGTGTGCTCTGTTCAGGGTGTTCTAAAATTTCTGGCCCCAATGTAAATAGAACGTCCAATTATTGTGCCGTTTATATAAAAATTACTGAATCTTTATTAAAAATTTTTTATTACAGGTTAGCAAAATTCAAGAAAAAATAATATGTCTTATTTTCGATTTTATTTGAGGCGAACCTGAAACGGTATAAGTAAATTGGGAGACAGTAATCTCAATGTCGCAATGGAAACCAAATATGGCATTCCCGGTGGTTAATCGAAAACACTTATGTACGAATTAGCTTGGGAATATCTGCTTAAATTCGTTTTATTAAAGTCAATCATTATTAAATGCTCAGTTGGCATTTATATTTTCATTAAAACAATTGAAATTGAATCGGCTACTCTACCTCAATCTATTGCATAAAAAATGTGCGACTGATTTTGAGAACAGATTAAAATGTTTGTACCTCATAGTTGCCTGGAAAACTCCTCTACTTGAACTCACCATACTCTTACTTAAGTATTGCTTCCTAACTTTGGTTGAATATGCCTTTCTTTTATTTTTTTTAAATTTATGACTAAATCATGAATCGAAGGTTAGATTTGATTACCGTTAGAATTACTTAGTTTGGTTGCACCTAAAATCAACTGCAGTCATCTTTATTATTATATAACAACATTTTGGGCGCATTTCAGGGCGATATTGTTTTGGCCGCAACTCTGGGCTTGAACGCAAAGATGAGTAGGGTTAAAATGAATAAAGTAGTAAATAAATGAAGAAATACTGCAATGAATAGGATAATGAATAGAGCAACGTTCTTCGGCACGAAAATTCCGATAATTAAGGAATTGAGCGATATTTACCTTGCTCTGTCATAATTCTTAGTCATAAGTTCAGGGTGAACTTGGAGCTCAGTAGGTAATGTATCTTGAAATGAACACAAAAAAGTGCATAATTTATATTTTTAGAACACTTTATTCGAGTCGCAATTTTCTCAATTATTCTTGCAGCAGGTATTAAAATGTCTTAAACATCGTAATATAACTCTTAACACTCACCATGCCATGAATATACTACTTTAGGGGTCTTTTTGATGCTTTGTAGTGTTGCTTGCATATCAGCGATGTATTCTTTCTTCTGTTTCTCACTGAGCTGAAAATTCGTTTGGTTTTTACGCAGCAAGCACATGCCGTACTTGCCGAGTCCTGCACCGAAGTCCGCCACCGAGGCGTTGCCCACCAATTCCTCCACGAAGTAGCACAACTACGCGGCAAATACATAATTTGTTAAGAACTGCAAATATTTAAATGAAAATAGTGTTCTAATTACTAACTCTATCCTTACACTTAATTAAAATGTCTTGACGACTTATATCACGTCCAATTTAGGTTTAAACTAAGGTTTATGTAAACTAAATTGTTCATTGTGTGTACAATTTTCCTAAGGGACCGCTCCTTCGGAAACTGCCCGACCCCACACCTCGAGTTCGAAGAGCAAGTTGCCGCCCTTTCGGAAATTACCCTGTCCTCACCTCAGGTTCGAAGATCAAGTTGCCGCCCTTTTGGAAATTACCCTGTCCTCACCTCAGGTTTGAAGATGAAGTAGCAGCCCCTTCGGAAATTACCCTGTCCTCACCTCAGGTTTGAAGATAAAGTAGCAGCCCCTTCGGAAATTACCCTGTCCTCACCTCAGGTTTGAAGATAAAGTTGCAGCCCTTTCGGAAATTACCCTGTCCTCACCTCAGGTTTGCAGATAAAGTTGCAGCCCTTTCGGAAATTACCCTGTCCTCACCTCAGGCTCGAAGATTATGTTGCCGCGACTTCGTAAATTATCCTGTCCTTAACTCAGGTTCGAAGATTATGTTGCAGTCACTTCGTAAATTACCCTGTCTTTATCACAGGTTCGAAGATTGTGTTGCAGTCACTTCGTAAATTAACCTGTCTTCATCTCAGGTTCGAAGATTGAGTTGCAGTCACTTCGTAAATTACCCTGTCTTCATCACAGGTTCGAAGATTATGTTGCAGTCACTTCGTAAATTACCCTGTCTTCATCTCAGGTTCGAAGATTATCTTGCCGCAACTTCGTAAATTACATTGTCCTCACCTCAGGTTCGAAGATTATGTTGCCGTCTCTTCGTAAATTACCCTGTCTTCACCTTAGTTTCGAAGATTGTGTTGCCGCCCCTTCGTAAATTACCCTGTCTTCACCTCAGGTTCGAATATTATGTTGCCGCCCCTTCGTAAATTACCCTGTTTTCACCTCAGGTTCGGATATTATGTTGCCGCCCCTTCGTAAATTACCCTGTCTTCACCTCAGGTTCGAAGATTATGTTGCCGCCCCTTTGTAAATTACCCTATCCTCAGCTCAGATTCGAAGATCAAGTTGCCGCTCCTTCGTAAATTACCCTGTCCTCACCTCAGGTTCGAAAATTATATTTCCGCCAGTGTAGATTCTGTCAGCAGTGACACAAAACCCGCCGTTGCTCATGACGTCTCTCGTTGCGCACCACAACCGTTCCAAGGACTTGGACGCGCGTGTGAGACGTCTTTCTAGTACACCAATCTGATGAAAATGTAGCATTGATATCTTTTGTACACGCACATTAATATTTTCATTGTTATTCTATTGAAAGATCTGGCAGCTTAAGTCACCACTGATATAGAGACGCTGGCTACTAGCGAACCTGAACAGCGATTTGATAACTTGAAGAACAAAACTTCTGTATTGGTACCATCTCAACATCGTTTGTCTTCCACAGGTTTGGCGCTTACAAACATTATTAGGGTACGGATTTGTTTTTAGCTCATACATTTGAAAAAGTTACTTACGGTCGTTTATGAAGGGATTACGCGATTATGTGTTGTGAAGAAACAATTTCAATTGGGAAGGGAAGCGAAAAATCGCGTATTCAAACCCTTTCCCAACATATAAAAGCATAGCGGTTAATTTTCGTGGTTCACAAAAACCAATGATTCACAATAAACAGTATTCCATATCAGATCAATTCCAAAATCGCACAAGGGAATGACTACGACGTACATTCCTTTCTAACGGTATTCATGTTCTATTTTATATGCTCCTTTCAAAATCAGTGTCTTTGTTTTCTACACAATTGATACAAGCTAAACTACAGATATTCCTAACCACAAATTCGTACACTACACTGCCAGGACACCAGTGAAACGGAATCGATGGTTCTCTTCGCTTTACACTCATTTTAGCCTAGTTGGCTTTCTCAATTGTTAATATTCAGTGTTAAATGAATTACTTTGCCACTAGATTACACCTGCTACTTGTTAAATTATATTATTTTTTGCCAAAACTACCAATAAATGAATGCCACGAATTCTCAAGACGGCTATCACAGACCTTTTCTTGAGAACTCTGCCACGAATATGCATAATCGTCCTCCAGATCATCGGGTGAAGCGGCTGCTCACGAGAGAGAATATCGTTTAAAAACAACCGCGGAAGCATGAAAATCTTTCCATCTGTGTTTTTTTAAATTTCTCATACATTGTTCATGAGCGTGCTTCCCATAGAGAAAATATACCAAATGATCATTTAAATGTGACGAGGGAGGAGACTCCAACTAGAGATATATAATATATAGGTGCTACGTCTTGTGCTCTAGAATTATTTCCAGTATTACTCAACAGGAAAATTGGATAGCAGTGGCAAATTATTTGTGTATGAACAGGATGAATAATTAGAGAAATCGTTATTGCTTGGAGTGTAGATTTGAAATGGGATTTAATCCCTAAAGATAAGTATGGGGTTTGAGATTTTGCCTCTTGAAATTAAGGTTATGTAATTATGGGTTTCTTGGTTAAGATATTCTTCATATATGTATTATTTTCTCATTACTCTTTTCATTCTTGGGATGAGGCTACTTGTTATTGGGTCTTCTGGCTATTGGGCTTAGTGAAAGCAGCCGATCTAATTTAGAGGAGCTTATCATTTCCTAAAATTACATTGATGATGCCACTTAAAAAGCATCTCGGTTTAATCAACTGCCATTTTAACTGTCTGCAAATACTGAAGAGCTAACAAAGCTCGATATCCATGTTAATTACTCAGGAAAAAATATATATCCGTAGAATCGTAAACACTATAAACTTCTCAAGTACACTGTACTAATATTAAAACATTTCCTTCTTCATATACGTACAATGCATGTTATGCAGAGCAATAATTTGTTTTTGCAATTTAATATTATGTACATAAGATTTACCTGAATCCTGGTGAATGTAACTAATAGCAGTATACGCCAATGCCATGAAGGTGATCACTGCAAGCAATTTCAATGGACAAGACTTGATGATACGTTTTTGGTACATCTTATCCAAATTGAGACTAATGTCAGAGTTTATTCTGAAAAGGAAGAATAAATTGTATTGAGTCATTCTTTACTACAGATGAAATGCCAAAATAGAGGCGTTAAATGCTCGTTCCATTGACAGCTGACAAGTTGTGGTCAGTTTGGTGACGAATAAATCTTTAGCTCCAATCTGGCAAGATAAATGTGGTACGCACAGTTGGACACTCTTTGACCATGTCCTCTTCGGCTCATGTCCTCTTCGGTAGTCATGACCCAAATTTATAGTTATTACAGACGATGAAGTCATTTTGTGTTGCTGAATTTCCCGACCTATGACAACTTGAAAACTATTTTTCTCATTGAAGTTGTAAATCAATTAACGCGGTACAGTACATTAGTTCATCGTACGGTTGTGCAACACGTAAATATGCAACACATATACGAATGTGCTCACATCCCACTAACGTGACGTCATTTGGTGATGCATGAACGTCGCCTTTGTGTCGCGTGGTCAAACCGCAGAGGTACGTGCATGGTGTCGCCTCTGCGGTGTTCTTTCTTGTTTCAAAAGAAGAATTGTAAGCATTTTTATTATCTTTATTTGCATTTTGGTTGAGTTTTTTCAACTACAATAAAGTTTATTTAGTTTCATAGTATTTAGTTTCATTAGTACCATCTGTAATGAGAAATTAATTTTGCTCATCACTGGTCTAATTAATCGCTGGTCTAAATTTAGGAACCATTGAAAGTCTTTTTTTTTGTATTCATAGAACGCATCATTAAATGGTGCATGAACTCATAGTTACACAAATTAAGGCTAAATGACGCATAAACTCATAGTTACACAAATTACGGCTAAAATGACGCATAAACTCATAGTTACACAAATTACGGTTAAAATGACGCATAAACGCATAGTTACACAAATGACGGCTTAAATGACGCATAAACTCATAGTTACACAAATGACGGCTAAAATGACGCATAAACTCGTAGTTACACAAATTACGGCTAAAATGACCACACACGTTTCAGAAAAGGCACTGCGTCAATCGCTTGGCTCAAATTCTGAAGCTTCTTCCATCAAAGGCAGTTTATGATGTTCCGGAACGCAGCCACGGGGAACTTGTATATACGATATGGTCCCCATCACTGGAAGCAAGATCTCTTGCAGCCTCGGTTAAAAACTCTGCGATGTGAGTTGAAGTGGAATATCAAGTGTTAAGAGGTACAAAGTTATAGATTTCTTAAACCCTCGTCGTTCCTTGCTCCATACGAGCTCATCAATACGAATCATCGTCATCCAAAGAATGCATTCAAAATACGAGAATTATCGGTCTATTAGATGTCATATCTTGGTGCAGCGTCTGATGTGCAAAGGGTAAAAGAAGAAATGTACGGCGGGTACAGCATACAGTCGAGTATTGATCGCGTCATTACGGACATTGAATGCATTATACCTAATCATATATTCCATTCATCATTCCATGATGAAGTAGATATAAACGACATCGGCTTCTAAGATATGTCACGGCACTGTTGCTAGCTTACAATAGCCTGACAGATGTTCTCGTATTTTCGAGTACTCATTAGAATTAAGAAAACATTTCTTTACTTCTAACTTCTATTTGTCTCGTGAGAAATTCGTGCTGGATATTCGTATGATAATTACAAATGCATTGCTCTAATCAAAAGGTGCGTAATAAATTTGGAAGAATAATTGACAATAGAGTGTTAGTTACTTATGATGTCCAGTAAATGGTAGTAATGTTGTTGGACCAACACATCATTTTGAGCTAAAGGTTATTGTGTCTGAATTGTTGAGTCCTGCATTATGACAATTAATTTAAAGTAATTAATTTTCTTTTCTTCTCTAGCATTTGAAATGATTTGGAAAATATAGCATTTTGTTAATAATAATCTTCTCTTCATTAACGTAAGCTGTACAAAATATAAAATTTATAAGTAGAGTCTTGATGGATAAAATTATTATTATCATAGAAGTTACTTCAGTATATGATTGCAAATATGATCACGTGTTGTGTCGCCGCAGTTAAACAAAGTCGTTGGAAAATGATGGACAACTTGCCTGCGTCGCATGAACTGAAATGATAGCGTGCTGCGCAGAATTTGCCACAGAAAAAGATAGCGTGCTGCGCAGAATTTGCCACAGAAATGATAGCGTGCTGCGCAGAATTTGCCACAGAAAATGATAGCGTGCTGCGCAGAATTTGCCACAGAAATGATAGCGTGCTGCGCAGTGTGCTGCGCAGAATTTGCCACAGAAAAAGATAGCGTGCTGCGCAGAATTTGCCACAGAAAAAGATAGCGTGCTGCGCAGAATTTGCCACAGAAAAAGATAGCGTGCTGCGCAGAATCTGACGACATATTTTACTCACGTACAGAATTATCAATTTATTGTTTATTTACATGCATTTTTAACTTTAATGTTTATATTGAATTATGGAAAAGCGAGTTTTCGAGTACAATCTCGCTTATTCATATTAAAATGTATAAATGTTCAAATTCTTCAGTTTAGTAACTAGTGACATGCTTCCAAGCAGTTGAGAAAAACATCTCCGCTGCAACCAATCCACCGAATATATTTTCGACAATAACAATTATTCATGCATATAGTTATCGAAATTACTAATATAGTTGTCGAGATGACTTGTATAGTTGTCGAGATGACTCATATAGTTGTCGAGATGACTTGTACAGTGGTCGAGATGACTCATATAGTTGACTCATATAGTTGTCGAGATGACTCATATAGTTGTCGAGATGACTTGTACAGTTGTCGAGATGACTCATATAGTTGACTCATATAGTTGTCGAGATGACTTGTACAGTTGTCGAGATGACTCATATAGTTGTCGAGATGACTTGTACAGTTGTCGAGATGACTCATATAGTTGACTCATATAGTTGTCGTGATGACTTGTACAGTTGTCGAGATGACTCATATAGTTGTCGAGATGACTTGTACAGTTGTCGAGATGACTCATATAGTTGTCGAGTTGACTCATATAGTTGTCGAGATGATATTGTATAGTTGTCGACATAACATGTATAATTGTCGAGATAACTTAATATAGTTGTCGAGATGATTCCAGCCGACACATCTACCATAGGTAGATATAAAATTATCAATTAAATGGAGCTGCCATGTTAGGTCTTTATTCAGCAAGCGCTTCAATTGATTGATAATAACTGCTATTAAAACGTAGAAATGATTCATCACATTATTGAGTCCAAAATGTCCTTTTTGTGGTATATTTTCAAGCAAGAAATGAACGCAGCAAGGTATTCAATGAAGGGTGGTTAGACTAGGTTTTGTCTTGCAAGAAAAAAAAAACGCAAATATCTGACAAGTTTAACTTAATAGTGAATGTCGTTATATTTACTCACTACAAACTTTAGACCATAATTCACAGCAATAATTTCACCGCAAATACAAGAACTTTTCATGTGCAATGATTGTAAACCTGTGCACACGTCATGGGGCAAACGGAGTGAGGCACTCAAATCTTTTCTGCACGTGTCTACTCTCTGCGCATATGCATGAGCCAACAATCTGCTTTATTTAATGCGTCCCATAAATAGCAGCAATTGTGCTCCCTTCATCGCCGGCCAATCATCGGAAAATTCCCTTTTTTACCGCAAAGTTTGCGCCCTTTATGTCAGAGGGAGCTGATCCAATCGAGTGATGTTTGATGTTTCAATACTGCAGAACTTCAAAAGAACATCGCTGAGCGTTGTCCACGCTTGCGGGTGGATGCTTCAAGGAGGCTCGGACGGCAGCGGTTTCATCCCCCGTATGACTTAAAAAGACAAAATTCTTCAACTCGTCGATATTTTTATTGATGCAAATTTGAAGAAAATTCTTGATGACTCAACGCGTCAAAGTTATTTTTACAACAACGCTATATAAAGTGCAGTCATGTTTTCATAATGATTACGTCGATGGTTCAGTGATAGTCTTTGCTCAATATTTATGAACGTCAAAAATCGTGGTCCACTTGAAAAAAACGAACGAATGTGGAAATCAACTTGATTCATGTGACAAAACTACGCACTACTTAAAAAATTAATTACAAATTAAATTTAAATTAATTTAAAAATTTTATAAAATAATTATACTATGGCTGTTTTCATCGATCAGATTTGTTATTCGACATTGTTCTTTGCTGATTCGTGATTTGCCTTCGATACTCGTATTATAGTTTCTCGCCATCACTGCTCTCAAACTTGTTATTGACAAAATTCTCTGTAATTGACACCGCACGCATTCCAGTATTAAAATTATTTCCGACACTTATAGAGTGTCTTCATTTTGGTTCGACCATTTTTTCATTATCAAGATCCTAAATAATGTACATTTAATATGTGTTAATATGAAAGTTATTCACAGACCAAATAATATGCGTTAAAAAAGTACTTTTGTTAGACCACACTTCTAAAGAGGCCGGTGACTCCTATGTTACACATGTTCAATAAATTTCTTTTATTTTTAACATTTATAACAGAATATTTTTATTTTTAACTTATTTTTTTCATTCTGTCAATTGATTCATGCATTGTCTCCGACTTTAGGGTACGTACACAGTGAAAGCCGGTTGCCAGCGTGCTGGTTACCTGCTGAGGCTGGCGCCTGAAACAAGCGCGAGAAGTTGTTCACAGTGGAAGCAGGAAACATGCTTGTGCATTCCCTATAACGATTGATAAAATCTCTCAATAATACGAATCATACAGTCAAAACTCATTATAAATGAATAAATCGCAGGATAAATTAATCATATAACCCGTCAAACTCTCTGAACCGCTGAAAAGCTGTTAAAAAAATTTTAAGAAGAAATTTGATCATGAGAAAAACTGAGAATTTATCGAAGTCTTTACTGTCTGTTGAACCTGCACCATAAACATGTCCACATCAACTGCACCATAAACATGTCATCACCTGCACCATAAACATAAACATGCCATGTCCCATGTCCCATGTCCCATTGTCCCATGTCCCATGTCCCATGTCCCATGTCCCATTGTCCCATGTCCCATGTCCCATGTCCCTCTGTCCCATGTCCCATTGTCCCATGTCCCAACAATTTCGCGTTGTCGTTATCGGATTAATTAGGCAGTGGACGCCAGCGCCACTTTCGATAATTCTCCGATAATCCTCCAAAGAAATAAAGAAAATGGAGGGTTTAAAGGAACAACTAATTCAAAAATGACCATATGCCAGGCAGGTTGAGCAGATAAGAATGTGCAGTACATTCCGGTAAATAGGTATAAGCAGGTTGTCGGCAGAAGCCTATTCGTACAGGTTTCCACTGTGAACACTTACATTATCATCCTATGTTCATTCTTGTGGCCGGTTGGAGCAGGTTGCCCGCGCGGGCAAACCTGCTTCCACTGTGTACGTACCCTTAGGCCAGAGTGCAAAATTTCATATCGATTGGACAGGTAAAGTGTGCTAAATATCGATTATAAGATTTGTAGCAGACAGATAAACAACAGGAAGTAAAGTTAAATAGAAGTGTGGTAAGATTTTATTAAACAGGCGTCAGGATATAGCGGAGCACTGGTCGCCAGCGCCGAGTCCAGGTATTCTACATCGCGTCATAGGACACATCGTGAGCAGACATTCTATTGATATATTGTCTAGTTGATAATTACAAGAGAGTTTGGCTTGGTAGGGCTATCATATGTGTGAACATTTTATGAATGTTGTCAACGATCTGTTTAATATTTTAAGGGCAGGGTGGCCCAGTGGTTAAAGTTCAGAGTATCAGGATTGGCGCAGAGAGGCGCGGGTTCGATCCCAGCTCTGTGCGCCAGTTCCTGGTCAGAATCGGCGTGGAGGCCGGGCGGTTAAGCACAGCAGAATTTGAAGCAGCGAGTTGCGAGTTCGAGACTCGCAACAAGCAGTGGATGTTCTGCGATGTTAAGATTCGGCGACAGGCCTTCGGCGTAATAAACGCTGAAACAGCTATATTATATAATTATAATATTGTGAGACAATATTGAAATTCTGAATAGAAACATGCTGCTCCACCAATGCCCCCACCAAAATGTCAGAAAATAATTACGCTGTGCTTTTATATCAAGTTATTCGTAGTTTTCTGAGATTATAATACATTTGAGTATAACACATATGAGAGTATATGGAAAAACATAGGAGCAAACAGTACAATAGATAGCAATAGTACAATAATCCATTCACTTTAACTTCCGATTTCTTCATATTCACCAACTATTTGATTCATTTCAAACATTTCAGTTATATCCTGAAGAGTTTTTCCTCTAGTTTCCCTGACGAATGTAGCGAAGAAAATGGCTGCCACAAGATTGATGGAAGCCAACATCCAAAATAGGCCGTAGGTGTGAAGCAGCACCTACAAAAAAGTTGGACTTATAGCATTAAAGTAGCCAATATTCCATTTAAAATTAAGTGACTATATCATGATTCAAATAATAGCCTCATGCACGAGTGTAAATAACATTATTATGTGTACATATTACGCGTTTATAAGCAATAACGTGAGAATGAATATAAAGGAACGTTGAATTAAGGTAAAAGGTTCTTTATGTCAGCCTTTCCCGTGCATGTAGCAAGATATCTCAAATCTGTTCAAAATATAATGAAACCTAGTTCGAGGATCTAGCCAACGTGTCCCATAAAAACCCTTATCAATTAATATATTAATTCAGCCTTAATTTTTTTTATCCAACAACAACTGTTCCATACTGTTAAAGTGATAGCCAACTAAAATGCTATGATAGCGAGCATGACGTAGTGCAGAATAAATACAATTCAAGCAATAAATTACAAAATTAAAATAAATCGAAACTGGAAGAGGATTATTATCACTCTGCAACAAATAATCGCTACATAAAGCTCAAATGGCTGGAAAAATCATTATCAACTGCATTATAATATATGTATTCATGAATCCTGGGACTGGGCGGAAAAATTGTATGAGATAATTAATAAAACAGAAAAAATTACTGGTAACGATCGAGGAACTGAAAACCTTCACAATTAAGACGTCATTCCACGATAAATAATTTTGATCAATTACGTATCCCAACGTTTGCCCCTCATCCCTGTGTACCAAATTCATAAATTGCATAAGTTTTCGTCGTAATCTTACGAATAAAAACCAATTTAATAATAATATACTTTTATCATCCTTCATGAATGAATCCAATTGGGAAAAACAAGCTATAACAATAATGTAATCGCGAATGAAACAAGGTGAAGTTACTGGAATACAACATAATTAGAACATATAATGTATTTAACATATTATATATATAATGTATAAATCGAAAAATTACATTACTAAATGAAAATGTTATTTTACCCACACAACCAATAATGCTTAACATGACATACTCGTGATGACTGAACATTGAAAAGTAGCTGAATGAATATTTGCCTTAAATTTGGTTTTATCATTCGCTGTGATCCAAAAATCTGTTTAAAATTTAAAAAAATTACTTCTCTGCCGTGGGTACCATAAACATCAAACCATCTATTATATAAGAGACCCCAAGTATCTGCGATAAAAAGCCGTAAAAACGGAACCCAAACTTGCGGTTATAAAGAACGAAGAATTTACTCCTAATTGAACCCTTGTGAGCAGAGTAGGATGAAGCAACTACGCAAATCAATTTCAGATCATAATTAGTGTTAAATAACTAAAGAATTCTGGTGAAGTTTTAGTAAAATTTTTATCATGACATCACCTCGAGTTGGCTGAACGTGAGAACCACGATGAGGTTGGCCGCTGCCCCGCACACCATGGCTACTGACGACGCCAGTTCCTTGAAACTCGGCGGGAACATTTCTCCTTCGTGCCATAATAATGTCATCAGATAATAACGCACTATCAACCACCTTAACCTTGTATTGCAACACACGTCGTGAAATGAAATTTATATTTCAGTTGAGATCTTTTGTTTAAACAAATTGTGCGAAAAATAATACTAAATGAAAATAAAAATAATCATGCAATAAGTTGATTATCAATACAAATCTTGGAACTCATGATCATCGACGATTATTCACCTTTCATTATATAGGGTGCACTTCACAACATAAAAATCTTGAAACTTTGAAGAAAATACATGATAACATTTTTTTATCCTTCAGTAGAATTAATACCGAGCAGAACGTTGGGTACGCAGCCGTAGGCGACGGTGTACAGCGCGACGAGCAGCATGAGGCTCAACAGCGGCACGAACGTCGCGTCTCGCAGCGCCGCGTCGCCCCAGCGCTCCAGCAGGTAGTAGTAGGGCGCCACGCATCCTGCAACACACACCACGCGACTTCAGCACCCATTTTTCCTCCGATTTTTCGTTATTTTCAGGTTTAGTAATTACTTGGAATTTTAAGGAATTTTAAAATGAATAATCATTCCAACTTCAGCACAGTTATTTTTTTCGCTTTGTTAACAACGTCGCATTTGTTATTTTGAAGCAAAACTTGTAACTACATTGAATTCTAAAATGAAAAATTATCTCAAACTTATTTATGGTAAAAGTTTAATTGGAAAAATCTAATGCTGATTATGGTGCGTTACTTGCCACTCTAAACAACGTGACGTGAGGAACACAAACACAAGCCCCACCGAGACACACGCTAGTCCCTGTCTCTTATACACATCTAGATGTGTATAAGAGACAGGTGCAGGAATTGGATGTGTGGTGCAGGAATTGGATGTGTGGTGCAGGAATTGGATGTGTGGTGCAGAAATTGGATGTGTGGTGCAGGAATTGGATGTGTGATGCAGGCGATGACATTCGACGCTGATGCTGGCTGCTAGGTGCGGGCGATTACTGTGGAGTGCCGGTGATAGTGTTGGTGCTCCTGAGGTTTGTGTGTTGCAGGTTGGGTTTGTGGCATAAGTAATGGTTCAATAATGTAATAAATTAATATTATATAAACTCTCGAGAGTGATGCTACCGAGACGCGCAACTGGTTTCAATAGTTGACAGTGAAAAGTGTTACTTTATGTTGTTAGTCATCATCAACTTTCAACATATTAGAGAGATATGAGTAAAAAAATTCTACGGATCTTTTTTTATACGAATCTTCTAAAATTAAACGTTTCGGTGTTAAGTCATGTCACGAGAGAAACTAGACTGTGTGCCACCCGCGGGATTTTTGAACAACAATGTTGTGTTGCGATTCTGCCTTTTTACAGAAGGCGATAAATTTACATAAGAATCCGTAAGCGAAACAACATCGCACATCAAATGTTAAAAATGCCATGTAAAATTCATCATAATCCAAAATCTTTGTTCTGTTCATTCTATAATAGTACCAAGAAGTGTAATTAAAGGCAGCATTTAGTCTTGCATCCTTCAGTAATTTCTCACTTATGAAACTAATTGATCGAACATAATCACAATGTATTAACGTAGAGCGCGCACGACACTCCAATAATGAATTGCTTAGTCGCTTTATGAATGCTTGAAAATTTTTATATCACCTTAGTTAGTTGCAACGAAGTTGGTTGTAACCATTTGCACGACCGGGGGGGCTTAAATTTGCGTTACTCTGGCAGAAGTAGATACGATCGAGCCAACTTTCCCAATGATGAAGGCTATAAAACTATAATTTCTTGTACCACACATTTGATGACATGTTTACTCGTTACTTTATCTAATTTATAGCGAAATTGTGTTCGCCGGATCTTACAGGTCAGTGACCACAGACCCAAATGGGGTCAAAACCTCGATTTTGTGTTGATTTCTGGTGGCAATATATTGATCAACCAGAACTAAACATCAAATCTTCGAAAGCTGACCGAAGAAATTCCATTCAAAATGGATAAATTGTAGGTAGCTTCCAATCTTTTAACGAACAAGTGTTCCCGACACACAGCACGTGATCTTTCGATCTTTACCCAATACTTCAATAAGCCAACACTTTACCAAACGGTGGATTTTCAATAAACAATCAGTTGAAAGTAAACATAATTAATGGAAGAATAAATAGAAACGCAAAACAACAAACCTAACATCCTAAAATCCTAACCATAACCAGCTTAACCGTAATGCACAACCCTAACCGTGCGTTTCAATCACCTCCAATTTACTCACCAAGATTAAAGTCCAAATATCGAGGCCTTCCTGAAATAGAACAAAAAATAACACTTAAAATACCTTACTAGAGAATATAAATTCATAATAAATAAATTAACACACACAAATAATCAATATAACACGAAACGATTCACTCTAAAATCGAACAATCTCATATATAATCACAGAGCTATCGCTCATGTATACATGCAGGAATTGTTCGTTACATCGGCATCGGATACCACATCGGCAAAAACACTGGACAGCTACAAAACTACAGAGCAGCTGTAGACAAAACGCCCTACTGCTGGAGGTCACGGCTAAGGTGATTGAAAACTGAAAATGATGAACCAAAATCCTAACCTATTACATAACAACTTAAAATTATATGTACAGCAATTAAATCTTTTTCCTCTACAACATCACAGTTTTTTCAATCTATTTTCATAAATCATTAACCAACTATTCATTGCTTGATTTAAAATAAAATGTAGGTTGTTAGGATATTACGTCATTTGAGCATTTAACCAAAATCTAATTTTTAACAATGGTCAGCGTTGTTGCCAATCGATCGAGCATTATTGACCATCGTTCATAAACTCCAGGGTCAACGTTAGCTCTCCAACAATCAACGTTGGATTGAAGTCACGTCATAAAGGTTGAGTCTTAATCGCATGTAAAAAATCACTTCAACGTCATACTGTTTATCGCAATAGTATTAGAATACTACAAATGTGTCTCAAGATAATCAAAGCAGCACCTCATCCACGTTGAATGGTTCATATTGAACTCAATGCGTTTACATTACTTCTCCACTACGGAAAATAATTCATCTCAATTGCTACCGTAAATAAGGATCAGTGCCATTACGAAAAATTAATTATGTTGTTGTTTTGATCACTTGTCTTTTTCTAAACATTTAATGACACTCACAAGATGATTTTCATTTCCTTCATGTTCGTTTTCTTGGCTTGTTTATTTCACGATTTAAAGATGGTGATATTTTATCATAAATTCGATGCAATAAAATAATTCTCATTAGTTATAAATTTGTCAAAAGCACATTCCATTCCTTAAAATATACTAATGCATCGCATAGTATTCATTACATACAGAGACATAAGTAGTTGGGCTCGATATTACTTGGTACGATAAATTTCTATGTAAAAGTTAGCCCCGATTGTTAGATCGCAATGGCTAATTAATGGGGTCTGCCCATTGAATCGATTCTAATGGGTAATGATTTCAAAGCAATATTCAAAGTAATGAATATCGACAAAATATAATGCTACGGCATTAATTCTACGTTGCATACTCAAGTTGCAGCAACAATCGATACGAACTCTGATATCAGTTTCATTAAAATTATAATATTACAACTTTGAAACAGCGTAGTAATATTAGAACGTTCCTCCTTACGTCTACATGTCATTATAAAAATTAAGTTGCTAATAACCAATTTACAATCGTAACCACCAATTAGCAATATGATTCAAGCGCCGCGGAAGAGTGGTTGTTGTTTCACAGTTATTTCATCAGCGAAAAAGCTGCTATATACTGTATATACAAAGTGCGTCGAAAATTTCACAGGCGACATTGCGGGGTAAAGGACACGATTGTCCCACACCTTAAATGAACTCCAATTAAAAGTTACAGTCAAATCTCATAGGCTTGTCTGTATATATTATTCCTTTGTTCATGTTGATTATAAAGGTTTTCTTTCCGCACCATCAGGGCCACCACCACTTCATGAATAATGTCGCCGCTAAAACAGTGGTGCTGCCAATTTGGCCCTTCGGGAGCGTGTAAATAAAATATTTTGAATCTTTAGTTCAATTATCATTTCTTAATGAACGCATGCACGTTTAAGAACTGATATATTGATATGATACAATATATGGCTGACCTTTGTAAATTCAACGCTAGATATTAAAGATGATGATCATATTAAATATATATTTTTCATATGGTAAAAAGCCTTTTGAACGAGTTACAGAAAAGTTTCCAAATGAGGATTGAAATTAAAGTACATTATTTTGACGTCGTTCTATGCTTGCATAAGTTTGAATTATATCTATAACCTATTGATTAATCTTGAATTTTACGAATAAATTTTATGCTGATGGTGATTGTCTGCAAGTAAAAGTATCATTTTCCAATGTGGTGAAACAGAAGGTTAAAAACCATTTAACTAACCTTTCCTGATCATAATTTATCAATTTCTCATTAAAAAACGATCATATATTATTGCCTTTTAAACGTTCTATTTAGATTCTGCAAGCGTAAGTTAATTTTTCGTGTTAAGTTAATTTTCTTGGTACTAAACCGCCTGTAGTCACGAATAATAGCTCATTGCATACAATGTGGCGTTGTTACATTTTATTTATAAATCATTTTATCTAGTATTTTATTTATTTGTATATCATATCTAATACTAAAACATAATTAAAAATTATTATGTAGATGATAAGCAACAATCAATATGTTCTATTTATAAGAAAATGCCGTCTATGAGGCATTTCAAATCATCCATACCGTATGCAGGCACTGAAAGCTTTAAGTGTTGATTGATGTGTTTCATCCATCAAAAATAGGATTAAAATTTTGCTATAGAAGTACCGTCATCTCCAATGAGGCAAAAAAAAATAATGTAAACAGACTAGAACGTGAGGCCAAGGTCGCCTTGCACAATTAGAGAGCAGCAGGTTTTCCGCGCTCTGGAGCAAGTTGTGTGTACCGTATGCGTCAATCTTGCATACGTTCAACTCCATTTTAGTTAGTAGTAATACTGTACTAAGTCCTTCAAATGACACAATATATTGAGAAATGTTAGGTGACACTAAGTTGGAAATTTGCAGTACAACTTAATAAATATACAACATAACTCTAATTACGGCATTTGTGTATTTTAATTATGACAGAAAAGTCGTGCTTTATCGACGAATCATATATTGACCCCGTCGGTGTCTGTTGAAAAAGCAATTATTAAAATCCAGATTCGTATATAGGTAGATTTAAGTTAATTTAATGTTTCTCTAAAAAATTGTACATTATTTAAACTGAAATTTTCCTACATTTCTCTTTTCACAAAACAACTGTAAAGTTTAAGACGGAAATTAACAGTAAAAAATTAGAAACACTGATCTAAAAATGAATTTTGAATTCTCATTTGTGCACAATTTTCATGTACAACTTAAATTTAATTCGAAATTATTTACTTCATATATGGCCTCATTCTAAAATATCTGAAGTCAAAGCAGCAAAATCTGACTAACACATCCGCTGTCACTGAGCACGTAGCACGGCCCTCGCACCACCGTCGCCTGAACGTCAATGGCCGGACTAGCGCCGGCCGCAGGTTCTTGTAGTTAAATGGCGCAAGGTAATTAAGTGCGTGCCCCACATTACAGATGGATATGACTAAATTTAAAGCTCCTGTTGAAGTTTGCACTAGACTGTTATGTTATCTATTAAGAATGTAAAAATCTGGGGATCAACTTTCTACATAATTCTCAATAATGAACCATATACGGTTGGGGCTTGAAATGTTACTAAGTGGTATCAGATCGTAGCTTTGATTTTATGCTTTGTGCTGTATAGTAGATCAGTCGAAAAGTTCCTTAATAGTTAATAGAATTAGGTCCAGTTTTGGCCAGATGATACGTATCGGATAACATTAATTTCAGTTATGAGATTGATACAGATAAAATTTATTTATGTTAAAATAATGTTATGATTGCACATTTTCCGTCTAATCCATCAATCCTAAGCACTGGTATGACGAAAATACAGTTCATTTCCATAAATACAAGATATTTTGAATTTTCGTGCTTTTTCCTCCGCTATAAAATTCTTTCTACTTTATATGGTTCAAAGCAATTGAATCATGGAACCTATTTTAATTCCATCAGTGCAAATCCAAACGCTTTATATTTAAGCTTCTAAGCAGAAAACTTAAACACCTAATTCTTTGGAGAAAACTGAAAATTTAAATGGATCCCATACGGCAGCCATAAAATTTTTTATTTGCACTTAATACGAAATGATTTTTCAATGTCGGGGAAAGTTTATGGAAGAATTTAAATTAACAAAAAACCTCATTGCCCTCGTCAAATCTTGAACATGATCCATAAATCAATAATGTTCTTATCAGTCTTAATTAATTTGTATATTTCTGATGTGTCACAGGTTTTAAAAACTTATATAAAAAATAGTATTTGAAATTGTTCCGTTAATTTTAGTAGCGCATTTCAGTCTTAAAACACAGGCCAAGGACTCAACTTGCTCACTCCCATCGTTTGCTTGCCATGTTGTAATGACATTTGAGGTGCCTTTGAATGCACTTTAAACAAGTGATGCAATTATACAGAAATTTTAAAAGAGTATCGCCCTGGTATAGGGTACGCGAGGTAAAAATAATTGACCTTGGCCAGAGACTGTGGAAGAGAGGAAATTGTTACATGCTCACTGCCCCCAGCTATCGGATGTCATGCGTCTGGGTGAAACTGGTTTCAAGAAATATAATTTAAAGTGAGGGAATTTTTTTGTAAGATAACCTTGATTGAAGTTGATACCGGATCCGAATGAGTGAATGAAGTCAGCAATTAGCCGCGCGTGGGTGTTTGAATTAACATGCAATTGAACACGTATAGCTAAAGAGCGTGTTGAATTTAAAGTCCTGACGCGTACATTTTTTTTGGCTAAATCGTTCTTAAGGTGCGATTATGGCGTACACAACTAAGTTATAGGCGATTTTAATCCACTTATTTGTTTTAGTTTGATGCTGGCTCTCGACACACCTGGTTTAACGGAATGTTTGGAACGTCTTTTAATTAGGAATCATGTTCTGAATATTTACATGAGTTTTTAGATCTTATGTGTTCGTGTTTGAGTTAAAAGTATTTTACTCGTCTACTCAAGTGAAAGACGTATTTTCATACGCAATATTGCGTATTTTCATACTCAATTATTTTACTATTGCTGTTGTTAGTTTCACAGAAACCGATTTTGATAAGAAGTTAAAGGAAACTCACGTCTTCAAACCCTTGTGAACGCATAAACCATACGCAGCGCATTACAAGAATGTTGTAGTCTTGGTATGCAAATTCTTAAAATGTTGCCGTTTTATTCATATAATTTTTCAGGTGACCTAACGATTTAACGAACTATGCCGCTAACAGTGAGCGGTGCAGAATTTTTAAGAACGGAATGAGTTGCTAGATAAACACTTGTTAGGAAAAAGCAAAATGAGTTGACCGCAGCGTGACGATCGAGGGAGATGCAATCGTGGTGAGATGATACGCCTGCAGCGTTAGTAAGACGGTACCTAGTTAAAGTTCTGTTGGTATTCAATCCGGACCTCGAAGATATTTAGAAAAAAATTAAATAAGCATAGAAATTTAAGTAGGTAATTAGTTAATAAAGTAAGTAAGTAAATTTAATTAGTATTTTAAAATAACACGTCTATTTATAACGGAAAGAAAAGTCATAATAAAATGTTATTGCCATTGTTCAATACAAAGGCTAAAAAATACAGCAATGATTATAGGATGGAAGAAACGATTGCATCGGCAATTATTGCAAGGGCCCCATCAGCTGCAAAAACAGCAGCTAATGACGCTGCACTTCATGCAACCGGATTTTCCACAAGGCTGAAAAAATAGAAAAAGATTCCGCATTATTACGCCCATAATCAATTACTCATATCTCCCGAAGCAATTATAGTTGATAACGAAGTACAATTGAGCTTATTAGAAAATTAGTAGTTTTTCTCATTTCAAGAATAGAAATTGAGCGGCTTCTGGGAATAGGAAACTTTGCTTCTTCAGTAAAAATTAAGTCTGAGAGCTCCTTCACGAGCACGTCACATGGACGTGCTCGTGGCGCTCTTGCCTCACTTATTTCACTAGAAGCCCTTGGTGTTCGCATGAGCATGACAGGCATGACCTGTTAATTACTTTAACATGCAACCCAGAATGGAAAGAAAACTACCGTGAACTCTAGCAAAGCAAATCGGTGATGAGCAGGCTTGATCTTCAAGTTCGATTTTTGAACTTTCTAAAAGTTGTCAAGCTCACTGCCATCAAGAATTCATGGTTGTTACAGTAATGCTTTTTTACACGCTCTAATGGCAAAGACCCTCATCCTGGTCTGGCTGAAGGGAGAACTTAAAGCAACGCCGAGTCATATTTTCGATCCAAATCTCGTTTTTATGAAAAAAAGTCTGAAAAGGGACCGGTTTCCAGAAGATCATTAATCCTACAAAAAACCATGAGCCATACTCACAAGGCTTACAGCATTCTTTTAGCTTTTTCAAAATGACACCTTTATATAGAGTTTGATAAGACCAGAATTTCTGTATGATAACTTTCGAGCGAAGAGTCCAAAAACAATAGTTGCTTGGTAGGTTGAGAACAATTATTCAGGTGTTGCTGGGAGCCAAGTTTACACAGGCACCCGAACAACCTAGAAACCACGAATCCCTCTTCTTACGATTACTCATCACACAACATAACATTATTTCATTGCCTGTTGACTCTGAGAATTAGATCAGCATGTGCACGAAAGCAATCAGCAAGCATTTCATAAAAAACGGTGGCTTCAAAGTAATGCTCAGGGGATAGCATGTTGACCATCCGACCCGCGTAAATTGTGTGGTAAGTAAAAAGAGTACATATCTCTCGGAAGATGTCCATTGTCAAACTCATCGTTCAACAAGTCTATAATCCTACTTGGAGATCTCGCTCTTTTAGTGGCTCGGAAGACCCTCGACCAAATTTGACTTCCCGCCCAAAAAAAAGAGACGCAGAAGTTAGCCTATTACGGATAAGGTTGGGAGAGGGGGCATTCTTCTTAGTCGCTTGTTAGGTTCGGCCGTGCTTCTCTGAAAGACATCAGACGCTTAAAGGGAGCGTAAAATGGTCATTCAATGCGTAAAAACCATAAAGAGCATCCGTTCATTTTTCTAATTCTTTTTATTTTTTTCCAATTATGACCCCTCCCCCCCCACGTTTTTTCAATATATAACCAGAATAAAAGCGAAATAGAAAAATGACCAAGTAATGATCTCAAAAGATTTTTTTACGAATCGAATGGTATATCTCTCAATGCTGTAGCTTGAAAACCATGGGAAGCGATAGATTTTGAAGATAGCCTATTTAGGAAATTTTAATTGTTCAGGAGAGTCAAATAAGTAATATTTATTGGAAATGAAGAATATGCCAAAAATTTGCTTGATATTTTAGCTTTTCCATTGCCAATTAGTTGCATTTATGGTAGCAGCACGCGTCTTTAGACTTATTCATGTCCAGTTTAACGTGAATAATATGCAATGAATGTGACTTTTTTATATCTATATATATGTAAAATTTTCATTTTATATAAGCTCAAAACGGCCTATCTCGAAAAACATTGCAATGCTCTATAAATACAAATTTTTAAATGGAAATTTCTAAATATTGTTATAAAATGGTCATTTTATAAAAGTTCATAACAGCCTTACGCAAAAATTATTTGCATGTACATCCATGGTATTAGCTTTGGTGAACGCGTCTTGTTTGCAGCTTTTAAACGAGTGCAAACGCTTTGCAATTAACGTGAATAATGATCTATAAACACAGACACAGACTTAATTAAAAGAAATCTTTGTATATATTGTTGACAAATGTTCATTTTATATATTTTTGAAATTGCTTTACGCAAAAGCTAGAGCCCGCACATACATGCACTCTGCTGCGTTATAGACGCGCCTTCTCAGCAGCTACAAAATGAGCCAAGTAACCGGAAAAGGCAAAATTTACGCCGTATATGTATGCTCCCCGATTGCCCCACGCGCGCCCCTTGATTTTTCCAAGCTCGTCAAGTTAATACCAAAATTTTGATTCGGCTCTTATTTCGCTTCGGCAACCGGAACCTAAAGCGGACATAAAGCTGCTAATTTACGTGCTAGACGAGCATGGGCGTCCTTGCGCCAGCGGCTGGCAGAAATGAAAATTTTGATAGGTTATGAATGACGATATTTTGACCTTATCTAACTTACCATAATTACCGAGTGTTAAACTGAAGATTTTCCTCCATCTGTTATCTAGATGAGTGGTAACATGAATCTCGACGGCTACAATGCTTAATGCTTCCTCGCTTTCTCGACTGCTCCCACTCATTTGACTGTGCCCATGCACTTATTTTAATTTGCCTACCCACTCAACTGCATGTGCTCACTCATTTGACTGTGACCACGCGCTGAACTGTGCCACTCATTTAACTGCCTACGCGCTCGATTGTGCAGTGTGCGTGCTTGTCTCGCTGCCTGACAGTTCATTCGCTAAGCATGAGCCAAATTTAAATTCTCCATGTAATAAACCAACCGCAAATTTTCACACCAAATATGAGCACCCAACTACGCTCTCTGAATAAATATCCGAATGTAAGAAGGTAACTTATGTTCCAAATCCGTCACTGCAGATTAATTATGTAAGGCAGGAAGTCGGCTTAGCACGCCGGAAGACCATGGATGTGTTGGCCAAATAATTGCGCATCTTGCTTTTCAAAATTTTCTCAGCCTCTTCGTCTGCAACAAAACCTCGTTCACGCATCTTCTGTTTAATGTAATCATTGTTGTGGTTATTGACGTGGTGATGACCACCCTGGCCTTCCACAGCCCATGTCAGGATGATACCTGAATACAAAAAAAAATTAGAATTAACTTAATGAAATTGCTACGAAATTCAGGGGTAACAATATTGAGACAATTTCAGGTTCCCGAACAGCTTTTAATTTTATTAAATAAAGTTATAGTTATTTTGAACGCTTCAATGCCACCGGTCCTCAAATGAGCGAGTTATACTCGTAAATGGTTCAAAAGGCTTTTTGATAAATATAAAGTTTTATTAAATTAGAATTAGTATGTTACAGAAACAAGAACTCGTTGAATACCTTGACAAGCATGACGCGCGAGGTTATCAAGGAAATAATCCTCGCTGTTTCGAGGGATGTGCTCCCCAACTTCTATGCTCATCACCCAGTCCCATTTTCTGCCGAGCCAGAGTCCCTCCTCACTGAGGTCGGCGTGGGAGATGAAGCCTCCGCTCACTTCCTCGATTGCTATCCCACCGTCGAAACCTGCGGAGAAACAAGACCAAATATATCAACTGCTTTTACTCGTGAGAAATTTGTTTAGGGTGTTCTGAGCGTGTGCTCTGTTCAGGGTGTTCTAAAATTTCTGGCCCCAATGTAAATAGAACGTCCAATTATTGTGCCGTTTATATAAAAATTACTGAATCTTTATTAAAAATTTTTTATTACAGGTTAGCAAAATTCAAGAAAAAATAATATGTCTTATTTTCGATTTTATTTGAGGCGAACCTGAAACGGTATAAGTAAATTGGGAGACAGTAATCTCAATGTCGCAATGGAAACCAAATATGGCATTCCCGGTGGTTAATCGAAAACACTTATGTACGAATTAGCTTGGGAATATCTGCTTAAATTCGTTTTATTAAAGTCAATCATTATTAAATGCTCAGTTGGCATTTATATTTTCATTAAAACAATTGAAATTGAATCGGCTACTCTACCTCAATCTATTGCATAAAAAATGTGCGACTGATTTTGAGAACAGATTAAAATGTTTGTACCTCATAGTTGCCTGGAAAACTCCTCTACTTGAACTCACCATACTCTTACTTAAGTATTGCTTCCTAACTTTGGTTGAATATGCCTTTCTTTTATTTTTTTTAAATTTATGACTAAATCATGAATCGAAGGTTAGATTTGATTACCGTTAGAATTACTTAGTTTGGTTGCACCTAAAATCAACTGCAGTCATCTTTATTATTATATAACAACATTTTGGGCGCATTTCAGGGCGATATTGTTTTGGCCGCAACTCTGGGCTTGAACGCAAAGATGAGTAGGGTTAAAATGAATAAAGTAGTAAATAAATGAAGAAATACTGCAATGAATAGGATAATGAATAGAGCAACGTTCTTCGGCACGAAAATTCCGATAATTAAGGAATTGAGCGATATTTACCTTGCTCTGTCATAATTCTTAGTCATAAGTTCAGGGTGAACTTGGAGCTCAGTAGGTAATGTATCTTGAAATGAACACAAAAAAGTGCATAATTTATATTTTTAGAACACTTTATTCGAGTCGCAATTTTCTCAATTATTCTTGCAGCAGGTATTAAAATGTCTTAAACATCGTAATATAACTCTTAACACTCACCATGCCATGAATATACTACTTTAGGGGTCTTTTTGATGCTTTGTAGTGTTGCTTGCATATCAGCGATGTATTCTTTCTTCTGTTTCTCACTGAGCTGAAAATTCGTTTGGTTTTTACGCAGCAAGCACATGCCGTACTTGCCGAGTCCTGCACCGAAGTCCGCCACCGAGGCGTTGCCCACCAATTCCTCCACGAAGTAGCACAACTACGCGGCAAATACATAATTTGTTAAGAACTGCAAATATTTAAATGAAAATAGTGTTCTAATTACTAACTCTATCCTCACACTTAATTAAAATGTCTTGACGACTTATATCACGTCCAATTTAGGTTTAAACTAAGGTTTATGTAAACTAAATTGTTCATTGTGTGTACAATTTTCCTAAGGGACCGCTCCTTCGGAAACTGCCCGACCCCACACCTCGAGTTCGAAGAGCAAGTTGCCGCCCTTTCGGAAATTACCCTGTCCTCACCTCAGGTTCGAAGATCAAGTTGCCGCCCTTTTGGAAATTACCCTGTCCTCACCTCAGGTTTGAAGATGAAGTAGCAGCCCCTTCGGAAATTACCCTGTCCTCACCTCAGGTTTGAAGATAAAGTAGCAGCCCCTTCGGAAATTACCCTGTCCTCACCTCAGGTTNCCGCCCGTAGCTGACGTGAGGAACACAAACACAAGCCCCACCGAGACACACGCTAGTCCCGCCCGCAGCTGACGTGAGGAACACAAACACAAGCCCCACCGAGACACACGCTAGTCCTGCCCGTAGCTGACGTGAGGAACACAAACACAAGCCCCACCGAGACACACGCTAATCCCGACGGCTGATGCGACCAAGAGACGCTGCCTGCCCACTGCGTCAGCCGCTGGCGTGAGAAGCAGCGACGTGAAGACCATCATCAGGGCGAAGAGGATGGCGCTCAGGCTGTCCGACAGCTTTCCTTTAGCGGCCTGAGGTACAAGACGCGTATTTGTATATAAATTAGCATATAAATTATGTATTAAATGCTGGGCACATAGCCTTCATTAAATGCATTATTTTTTATTCCCTGATCTACCTGGCTACATTCATACACATTTATTCCTTGAATTCATTCCAACCTAAGTGACGAAAAGGTACTCACACCCGGAATTTAAATAATCTAAGTACAATCAAGTCATTCGATCGTTACGAAATCACCCAATAGCCGTGGGATTTACGTTCTCTAAACAATGCAATTGATAATCACAATTATCGTGTCCAAGTCTAAACGTAAAATAGCTCAGACCTTAAAAATCAGAGCGCTATGAGACTCAATGCCAGCGAGGCCAGAAGCTCCGCGGGCAATGAACACCAAACTGACGATGAGCAAAGGCTTGCGCACGGCCGGCCGTAGGGCGAGCGACCAGCGCTGATCCTGCCCTGCTTGATGCCGCACGTAGCGCTCTAGTTGAGCAAACTCGTCCGCGATGCACACTTCCGAGCCTTGAAATAAAGGGATGATTTTACAGCATATATTGCTGAGTTATAACTTTCCAAATCTATGCAAGTAAAGGAGTGAATTGGCCGAGCCTTGAAATAAAGTGATGATATTACGGCACATATTGCTGAGTTATAACCTTCTAAATATATGCAAGTAAAGTAGTGAATAGACCGGGCCTTGAAATAAAGAAATGATATTAGGGTTTGCATTGCTGAGGATAAAATATTCAAAATTATTGAAATTAAAATAGCAATTAGGAAGATCAAGCTTCAGAATAAAGGAATGGTAATACGGTTTGTACTGTTGTTGTAGCCTCAAAATTATTGAAATTAACAAGCAAGTCCGGAAACTTAGCCTCTCAATTATAGGACGCTATTGCGGTTCATTTAGCTGATGTAGAAGCAGTGTGGGGTAAGAAGTGCCAGTCATTACCCACACTGTAAAACAACAGGATTGAAAATAAAAGAGACTGGAACTGAGATTTTAATGCAGGGTAAATTGACAACAAGGTGGGCTCTGAAAATAAATATCAAGCTATGGGAAAATAGTGTAAATAATACCCTTGGCAACGTGCGTATCTGTTGAAGAGCAAATCTAAAAATGATCGTCGTTAAAGATGAATAAGGAAATAATAATGCAATATAACAAGTATCCAGACAATAATAAGGAACCTAAGAGCTTAAACTAACCTTCTGCGGGGATCAACCGAACGATAATGATTAACGAGAAAATTGTATGCACGACGTTAAATTCTTAATTAATTAATTAACAGTGTTGCCAAGGTAAAGGGAAGTTATGATTTGATTACAAAATAAAACTCGCAAAATGTCTAATACTGCAGCAGCAAGACTCAAGCAGTCGAGAAGACCTTGGAGAATTATTATCAAAATTGCAGCAATTTATTTGAGCAGCCAATGATTGAAGGGTGTTCTATTGATTATTGACAAAAAAAACAATGTTTGGAATGACGGAGTAGACATTTGATTTTGCCAATGAAAAAGATGACAGTTGGTTCAAACATTAAGGGAAGCGTCTAGGGACAACTTTATCTCGGTTATTTACAGACGGATCGATTCGAAATTTGGTACACGTATGTAAAACGGAATTCTAAGATTTTTTTTTGTGAATTCTTCGGAAAAAAATAAAGAACACGTGAAATTCCTAGAAAACGGCCAAAAAGGGGGTACTTTAGAAATCCAATCTCCCCCTAGGATTTTCAAGCTACAACATCGAGACACATATCATTCGATGCGTAAAGACCATATCTAAAAACACCACTTGGCGTTTTTTTTATTTCTCATCTTTATGGGTGTGGGAGCATTTTTTCCGATATTTTTCGAATTTTTTCGATTTTACCCCCGCCCTCCCTCACTTTTTGCAAAATAAAATCCGAACTATAACGAAATTGAAAAAACGACCAACTGACGTTTGTAGATCTTTCTGTTCCAAATCGAATGGTATATGTCTCATTGCTGTAGCTTCAAAACTACAGAAGGAGAAAAGTTTGGCGTGAGAGAGGTTTTCAGCTTTGACAACTTTTCAGTAGAGGCAAAAAACCGCCACGCGGCACGTAAAGGCAGGTAACGTAGCCTAGATACCAAAAGTAAGCATCAACTCACCTCAAATTCAGTCATCGGCGCATGAAGCCACTAAATGAACACCATCCCGCGTGCAGTCTGAGAAGTTACTGAGCTCTAGCCGAGTGAAGAGCACATTTTATGGTTAATTTCCCCCTTTGGAATTACTGAAGGCCCCCACCCCCTTCCTCCCTTACGGGATCTGTCGTGAACGCATAAATCAACGTACAGAGATGGTTCTAGTACCGTTTGATGCGGCAGAAAGTAAGCTTTAAGATG
Source organism: Hyalella azteca (assembly GCF_000764305.2). Taxonomy (NCBI): domain Eukaryota; kingdom Metazoa; phylum Arthropoda; class Malacostraca; order Amphipoda; family Hyalellidae; genus Hyalella; species Hyalella azteca. The sequence goes on along the minus strand of NW_025937659.1, from coordinate 91,872 downwards.
AGTATAAGAAACGGAGAATGTCTTAATTGGTCGCTTTACATCAGACGATCCCCTTTATGGTGCCTGGCCAGGTAATTTCCGCCTTAACTTTACTGAAGGGGCCCGGACAACTCCCCCCTTACGAGATCTGTTGCGAATGCATAAATCAACGCACAGTGATGGTTCTAGTACCTTTCGATGCGTCAGAAAGTAAGCTTTAGGATGAGCCTAAAAACCGGAAAAGCCAAAATTTCGACCTTTTGACCTAGACGCTCCCCTTAAGATACGTTTAAAATTAATATAATCAACGTCATAGGATATGGAGCTGATCAAACTATCACAAAATTTTACATTTGAGCCAATCTCACTCCAACCGAGTATATAGTTCACATAAAGGAATGCATTAAAATTTTATTTGATAGAACAATTTTCTCCAAAAAAAAACTTGTGCACTGGTTGAAAAGTGTCCTGCCAATAACACTATCTCATAATTATGCTTTCCTCATTACCTCTAAATTTCTGAAGCGACGCCCTTGCTTGGTCTGTTTTATTTCTGAGTATAAGAAACGTCGGAGACTCGGTAGAGCAGGAGACTAGGACCGTGCACGCCACGGGCGGCACCAGGCATGCCCACGCGAGCTGCTGCCACGGCAGCCACATGCCCAGCACGTACGAATATAAGATCCCCGCAGTGAACATCGTGTAGAAGCACGAGCCTGTAGTGGTCAAAATAACCTTATGAAAGTACATATGAGCAAATATCTTAACTTTCAACACCACATACGAATATAAGATCCCAGCCGAGAATGTCCCGTAGAAGTACGAGTATGTAGTGGCCAAAACGTTGTAATGGTTTACGAGATTAAATAAGTTAGGTTGCATGCGTGAAGAGAAGATTAGAAAAGAGAAGAGAAAAGAGACTTTTTTTGCCCTGAAGCATGGTAAAAATCAGTTATTTCATCATGATTCTTCTTGTGAACTTCAAATTTCTACTAGAGACCACGACGTTTAAAGGTGGGCAAAATTTATTTTCACATGATGTGTCTAACTGACTTTATTTGACAGTAATTCTACTTTGCACTTATGTTCCTACATTAGGAAATGACGACCAAATAAACGGAAAGGAAAACATTGTCTTCTCAAAAATTCCACGGACCATCTAATCTATTTCGACATCTCATTACGCAACAAATGAGGAAATGGAGCAAATGAGCAAGGGAAAACTAAACGACTATGAAACTTATTTGCATATGTAGACTGGCATTGAAGAATGACCGTCTATGCGTTTGAAAGTCTAGCTTACGTAAGAATGTATGGAAATTTGGGCAAGAAAATAAGAGAAACCTATTTTCAACAGCTCTGAATCCTTCTTTCAAATGGGCATACAAGTCCACAAACGCCATAACGCTTTAGTTTATAAAGGAAATTGTTTCTAGTAAAAATTCCATTGACGCAGACAGACCTAAGGTTCCCCTGATGTCAGGAGATGCAATCTCGGCGATGTATGTGCACGCCACCACCCTGTAGCTAGTGATGCAGAGACCGGTCAGCAGACGACCGACGAGCAGCATCTCGAAGTTGCAACTGAATGCTGCGCATGGTACAGCCGATTAGAGTTTGGGAGTAGAGTCTATTCCGGTATCTGTCTTGTCCACGAACAATGTAATATACTTACAATCAACACAGTCCTTCATGAACGCGCTCGCAACTTCTGTCGCAAAATGAAAAAATATGCACCCAAACTTTTCTGCCAACTCACTTATCCGCAGGACATCGATAGTGTGTGTGTAATTACCCTTTTTGGCTTATTTTTGCCATCCTGGTAGTGGCGACTAGGGAGGGGTGGTGATAGGTCAGTATTTCCGGGCACTTGGCGCCACTGGTAGTTCCACGACCATCACTGGCTCGCTGACCCGCCAGAACCATTTTATTGCATTACACAACACCCTGGACAAGCCAGGTACTCATTTATCAACCAGAGTTGGATGAATGGCTGAGTTGACCATGAGCTGAGCTTCCCGGAAGAACTTGTCCTCAGTGGGATTCGAACCTGGGAGCTGGGTGCGAGAGACAGAGTCTCTCACCACTGCACCACACGATAGTAGAAAACATCAACGGTTCAGGAGTTCAAAAATGCCAGCATTGGGCTCAACAACATCCCTCGTCTACAAATAGTCACAGATCAAATAACCCTTAGGATCCAAACATTAACCATTTGCACATGGGTGCACTTTCCTGCGTGTGGAGGTCGGTTTCCGATAACTACACGCAAACCACCTTCACGACGAAACATGCTACTTTCGGACGACAGTTGTAACGATCGCGTCCGGGTGCGGCTGTCCCGAAACGACAACTGACTGACAACAGACCGAGAGCGACGTACAACATGGCCAGTCACTTGACCAATTCTAGCTACCAATAAACATCCACTGTATCCCGAGCACTCCACCACCCATCATCACCATCTAAACGTGAATAGCACCTCGAATGCATCATCAGTAGGATATCGAACCACAATCCACCTCACAATACTCCACACAACTTACCAAAGCACTGGCGCCCCCCCCCAAACCCTAATCAAACCCCTAAAGACCAACAACCAACCCAACTGCACTCACTATACGCCTTTTCACCTCCAACAATTTATTTTTCATTTCTCCTTCCTCTATCTGGCCGCTCAGTTGCACTTTTTGTTCTCTTCCACTCTTTCCTAGTGGCACCGCAACAAAAAAAGTTCAGCGCACGAAAAAAGTTCACTACACAAGTAATCCATGTCGTAATTTTTTACCCAAATAAAGTTTAGAGACCTGGCTCATAGCTGTCTTGTATAGTCTTGAACTACTTGTATAGTCTTGACTATACAAGTAGTTCTTGTAGTAGCAGTTAATCGATCCAAATAAATCTAGAAAATCTCATACATGAACTGCATGCCTTAATAAAATCATATTTTCAGCTTCAAAAACTAATTACCCATATTCTAGATTCAGAATATTAAATTATATTCACTATTGCCGTAGAGTGAATTCCATTCGTATGTCAAGACAAATTGAACTGCACGGTATGCAGTTTGTGTCTTTGCCTTACAGAGCAAACAGTATGGCATAAAAAAATACTATAAAATCTATTCATCGCCTAATGGATTAAAAAATAATGAAGCCAGGAAAATACAATAGCAGTTAAAAATCAGATTGCTTTAAAAGATTTTTTTAACTTCTTTGAATTCCCTTGAATTTTCAGCTCCTTCTTATTTGAAGTTTACCTATTGTTATTGAGTAATTTTTTATTTCCGATTAAAAATAACACGAAACGTGATTAAAAGAGATAACAGGAATATTTAATGTGTCCGGAAATTCCTCAATATTGAACCATAAATCTAATATATGTTTTTCGAAGTTTGTGTGCGTGTTGGAAGTCTGGCATCACGAATGTAGAGGCGCTGTTGGGGCGCGTATCCAGGATTCAAATCGTGTAAGGATATTCCCTCTTTTAGTGGGAGAGGAGGAAAAGATTAAAAGGAAGTATTGCATCACAAATTTAAATTCAATTTCGAAATAGCTAATTATACATTAATTTATTAGAATCAAAATACTTTGTCAATAATTAATTTATTTAAATTTATTAGAAGCAAAATCTTTTATTAGAAGCAAAATAAAAATCCATATTTTGAAAAGAAAGTAAATTGGGAGTCCCATCTTCTATGTAAAATGTAGCTTTCAATGTGTCTTTGCATGCATTAATTAGAATCGATAAGATTTATTATAAATGACGGGATAAGAAATTACGGGAAAATTGGATTTTGGATGACAGGATTCCAAACTTGCAAGAATTATTTAGTCAATACAGTACAAATATGAATACAAGATTATTACATTTCAAAACTAACTCAATTCCCATGCAATAACATGAGTACGCACCTAGACATATATAAATTTGAATTTCTCATTTATTTCAGGCAATGGATTTAAAACACCGAACATTTCGATTCCATGCAATGATTGATTTTTACACCATACATAATAAATATTCCGATACAACAATATCAAATATAATGCCAGAAGTAAAATTCAACATTAAATTGAATCTAGAATATGAATAACAATGATTAAATGAATTATTAGTTGTCTCAATTGCTTACCTACGAAGTAAATATAATCTAGAATATGAATAACAATGATCGAATGGATTATTAGTTGTCTCAATCGCTTACCTACGATGAGCCATCCAATGGCTGTGGGTAGAACAATAAGCATTAGGCTTCTCTGGCGCCCGACGTACGATAGCAGCGGCCAAGACAGTACAGCTCCGACAATGGCGCCTACAAACGGCACAGGGCACAGCCACGAGATTTGCGCCGTAAAAGAATTTTCCACATTAAATTGTAATTTACTTCTCTGAAGCTCGGTTTCGTTCTTTTCAAAGCTGAGCACAGAAACTGTATTCGGCCACATGCTATCAACGTTAATTATGTGATGATTTTGTGTCGTTGAATCTTCGGGTGAGAGACAGGGAAGGTTTGACGAGAAAACAGCTTTGAGAAAATCACTTTCATTTGTCGTGGTCTCGTAGGTTCTTATGATCTGGTAGCTGGCGGGGGACGAGAACCCGATGGAAGACCCGCCTGCCATCGCGCCAAGACACGCTGCCATGTTCAGGGTGTCAAAGTTTTTTCATTAAGTACATTCTGAACAATTTCATCTCCAGTTCATGAATGAAAATTTAATTTAATTAAAAGTTATTCATGCAAACAATTGATAATAAAATTGTTTACTATTATAATTATTTCAATTTGTTTAGTTTTTTAGTTTTCATGGAACAACTAGTTGAAATGCCATTTATTTCAGAACGAAAATTGCTGGAAAAGCAAGTAAGGTGAGTAAAACACGATTTAAATTTTTTTCGCGGGGACATTATTTCAGGCCAGTGAAATTACGAACTTAATAAACTTCAGCTCACCTTAGTGGGAACTTTTTCATCATCGCTGCGTTATTATAAATGTCAAAACTGAAATAATGTGAACGTAATCTGACACATAGATTTATCAAAGTTTGTGTGTGCTTGAAGCCTGGGACCACAATATATACAAGGACTGTTGCGGCGCGTATAAATTAAGGATACTTATGGCACCACAGATATATATGGACTGTTGGGACGCGTATCCAGGATATATATTGTGCAGGGATACTGACTCTATCAGAAATTTTAATCTTAGTGGGAGAACAGTAAAGAATTAGAGGAAATAAAGGAAAGAATTTGAGCAAAAATTTAAAACTGGTTCCGCAATTGATAAATATAAATTCAATTAAAAAGGCGCACAATAATTTTTTTCCATATTTTGAAATGAAGGTAAAATAATCTACGTTTAAAAATTACTTTTTAAAGACAACACTTCTAAAGAATCCAGTGTTTCCAATGTTACTGACGTACAATGAATTTCTAATTTTATTTTCGAATATTAGCCAAATTAATTTTTCAATTTTTTTTAATATATAAATTTTTTCAAAATTATTTATTCTGTCAATTGATTCATGCATTGCCTCCAACTGCACACAAGTTTGCAAAATTTCAAATCAATTTGACAGGTAAAAGTGTGTCAAATATCAATTATAAGATTTGAAGCTGAGAAAATTATTTTTTCAGTATTTAATATTGAAAAAATACAAATTTTTTTAATTTTCAAAATCATTTATTCTGTCAATTGATTCATGCATTGTCTCCAACTTTATGCAAGTGTGCCAAATTTCAGATTTATTTATTCTATCAATTGATTCATGCATTGCCTCTTACTTCACACAAGTGTGCAAAATTTCAGATCAATTAGACAGGAATAATTACTCAGTGTGTCAAATAATATTATTATTAATAATAATATTACTATTAAGAATAATTAATTAGTGTGTCAAATATCAGTTATAAGATTTGTAGCTGACAAAATTATTTTTTAATTTTTTTATATTGAAAAAAATTATTTATTTTTCAAATCATTTATTCTGACATTTGATTCATGCATTGTCTCCAACTTTACAGAAGTGTGCAAAATTTCAGATCGATAGGATAAGTAGAAGTGTATTAAATTTTGATTACAAGATTTGTAGCAGGCAGACAGACAGACAGACAAACAAACAAACAGACAAGAAGTGAAGTTAAAGAGAAGTGTTGTGTTAAAGAGAAGTGTTAAAAATAAGAAGTGTTGTAATGAGAGTTCGATCTTTTGTATAAATGTATGTTTGAAGTGGATCTTTATTTAATTAGGATAAATAAGCTTTATTATTATTTAAGGGAGTCGACGGGACTGAGATTCCAATCTTTCATGAATTATCAACTCGAGCTCCGCCAGGCTAACCTGTTAGCTGAATTTAATAATTAATCAACACTTACCTGACAGTGTTGCCAACCACTGCCGGCAGCGGCCATTTCTCTTACACTTGGTTATCGCCATTGCTTCTCAAACCATTCACTGGATCAGCGATGCTCCTTAAGAACCAAGCCTTGAAGCTTCAAAAAAAACCTACATAAGCAGAGAATAAAATTAATTTCATGTTTGAATCGCAGAGATACTTTATATTTTTCATAGAATTTCGCATCCTTTTATTGCATAAAACATAATTTGAAATTACGTATTAGACCTTATTCTTAAACAATATTTCATATAAGAACTAGAATACGTGAGCAGAAATAGAATGGAAGAACTTCGTAGGTTAATATCTTCGAAAGATAAATGCTAATTTTTAAATTGAAAATTTAGGGTAACATGGGGCAAAGGGTCACGGGCCCAAAGCGGGTTTCCCGCTAAGTATGGCAGACATTGGTCCGTGCGCTCTACCGCCGGTTGACAGTTGCACTGGGCTGAAGTGTGTCGCTCTAAGTTTTGCTAAGAGTTTACGTTGATAAGTTACTCGCAAATAACTGTTTTAGCCCAGGATAAAAGTTCTGTTGCTGCTAATTAAAACTGTTTTCGATTACTGTATATGAAGCTTTTGAAATTACTCTGAATTTTAGTTTGAAAGTATTATTAATAGGGAAAATTTTGAGTTCAAGTTTAGATTATTAACTATTAAAATAAAATGTTTACACTATATAAATTGAAATGATACATAGTGGGGCAACGGGCCCATGCGTGTCACGGGGCAAAGCACCCATGGTGGGCTCAATACCCCTCTGAGAAGTCTTGTGTTATAAGTCATTAGATATGTCCCAATCAGCTTTTCAAAACTACGACTAATTTTTTTATTACAAATTGCACTTCATATTGTATGATTTTTTTTATTTGCAGCCTCAATGCTGCAGGTTTAGTTTCTAGTTATGCGTATTTATGACCCCTTATCGAGTTATTGACTCTTGCCTTGCCAAAAGTTGATTTCAGTCAACACCAATGAGCCAAAAGTTGATGAGCTTCTATGGTGTTGGCCGAAATCACGATTAGGTACGAATTCCCTGCACATCATATCTGGATTATGGACAAAACTGGAACGAAGTTTTTTTTCTGATTAAGTATGTATAATTTTTTAAGTCAATGATACATTTTTTCATGTCAAGGTTGAATTTTTTATGGCAAGGATATATTTTTCAAATCTAGGATATATATTTTTATGTCAAGGAAATATTTTTTTCAAGTTAAGGATATATTTTCTAAGTTGTTAATAAATGAATGAATGTAATATTTTTATTACCTACATTTTTCTTATTTTGAACTGTAAAGTATTGTTATATCATTTTTAATTAAAAAAATATGCATTTGTGGTAAAGGGACTGGGGTGGGCGACTTGCCCCAAGCCCATTACCCCAGGGGTGGGGCAATGGGCCCATTTTGACACTTTTTACAAAATAGTTTTTCAATAAATATTGAATAACTCTATAGGCGTCTAATTCACATCATACATTCCTCATTAGGTGTAACTCTAAACAAAACAAAGAACCACCTCGTATCAATTAAAACTTCATCAAAAACTTAGTGTAAAAAACGAGGGGCCCGCTGCCCCATGTTACCCTGTGTACCAAGGTGTCAAGTTTATGAACTATCATTCTAATCGGAGTCTCTGCACTTAAGTTGCATTTTCCCTACGATGGCTATTTTAATTATTTTTATTTTGTATTCACAATTCAAAACGTTTACTTATTTAATGATTAAATATCCAAATTCATGAAAATTTTTTTGAATTGTATATAATATCCAATTCAGCTTTACTGGAATCTACACTTTCATACTCTACATGGAATCTACACATTCATGTCACAAAAGAATTATTAGATTTACACTCTGCAGCAAAATACTTGTTGTCAGTTAACTTTGACGTCAATTAACCAACTGAAGAAGGAAGCTCAAAGAGAGCGGCCCTCGCTGTTGAAATGTTTTCGCTGCATCCTCCATTGCACAGCTGTGGGCTTCACTATTTATTATGCTTTGGGCTTAAATGTTTATTATGTAACGCTCATTATGGATTCATTATGCAGCACAAATCCCATTGAGCAATCGTTACAACCACAAAAGATAAAGAAGATGCGCAACTTGCAGTGCACGCTATATAACATCGGTAGACCGTCATGGCACTGGGAGTTCAGTGAAATATTGCAATTAATTTATCGAGCGCAAAGTCACTTGTGCTCGTACACTTATGGTAATATGAGTTTGAATATTTAGGCAGTGAATAATGGTGGAAGCTGGAGCTTAGCAATGCATGAAGCTCGTCAAGCAGTCCACGTCGCTTCTTTATATTCGTGAACGCGTTCTGCGCGCGAAGAAAAGACGATGCTGCGCATGAAAACGAAGAAACATTGAATACATTGGCAAAAACTTCAGAAATTAATTATATCAAGAATATTTGTCTTTGTATTAGGAGGATTAGTGCGAGTACACACCTAGAAGCGTCTGTACTTTTGGAATAAAAGTCTGTTCTTCGTAAGTTTGAATTTAATATGAATTATAAAGCGAGTGTTGGGCATAGATTTAAAATTAAGATTTATGGTAAAGATTTGCACAAATGCTCGTATACTTGTACGATAGCTTTCGATTATTTAATTTTAATTTCTGAAAAAGACAAAGTTTAACCGTGGATGTTTCAGTTGCAGTTCAGATGAAGTGCAGAGTCTTATATCAATTCAAAGTCGGTATCGATGCTTGCATCTGTATTTACAAAATGTTTTGCATAGAGCTTCTACTATCTTTCCATTATTATTTTGTTTAAAACTGTCACTATGCTGAAGAAAAAATCTCGGGCGATGCAGGCTACTTGTGGAGGTTAGTGTGTGCATTACCGCTATACCAATCTATGCATTGGTAGAGCGATTTGATGTGCCCAATTAGATCATTATGTACATAACAAATTCCTGTTATCGAGAGACTCTTTAAGCGAAACTTGTATGGCGACTGTAGTTAAGATTGGACAAGGTAAAATTGAAACGAATTTGGCAGCTCGAAACATGGCCCCCGAACCCTTGTACATGGTCATGTGTATCGGTGAAAATCTCATGTGTTCTTGTGCGGAACACTTGCCCGAATTTGGCTTTTTTTATCATACTAGCAGATTTTGTTATTAATGTGATTCTTTCACGAGCCTAAAATCTTTAAATTGGACAATTGTAAATAATTTCGTTTGTTACTAATACTTTACTTTACTTGTTTTAAAAATCTTGTTCTTGAACATCTTATTCCTTAAATAATTTCGTAATAATTTCGCACAAATAATTTTTCGTAAGAATAAGGAACTTATTCTTATTTGCTTTAGAAACCACAGGGGTTGAGGTCGCGCTAAGTCTGAACACAGCAACATTGCACGGAGGAGCATCAAGTTGAACGAAGAGGAAATGGCAATATAATCAGCTACTAATATTGTATAAAACTCCTACTTGATATACTTAATGTTTTAGGGAAAGTTCTCACTAGGTCGATAACACAGGCGCAGGAACATGATGGCCATCAGATGAAGTCATTCATCAGATGAAGTCATTTATTCGATTTATAGTATAAACACAAAAATGAACATGCGAGGGTAATTGTCCAAATATTGATGTACTTATTGCCCAATGGGGTCATCCTGACACAGTTTGGCCCGGCATTACGGCATTTGAATGTCTGATCGCGCTTCCGGAGAGATAATAATGATCACAATACGAACAATGGTGGACGACACAGAATTGTAATTAAAGCTAAGTACATTTTCTTAGTGAAGCATAACTCTGACAGCTGATAACTGTAATTTACAAAGGAAATTTTCACAATGTTCGTGTGTAAGATTTTTGTAGGGGACTCGGTGGCGTATGTTTCCTTCGAAGTAATCTTTTGATCACTCAACGGATGAATTCAAAAGATGCACCTCCCGCTGAGAGGCCTAAAAGAAATCAGTTTGCATGTCGGTAATGTCTAGGCCTGACCCCGCCTATTCTCGTCAACGCTTGGCTATATAATGCCATGTCAGCTCGACTTATCTCATGAGTCAACGACGAGGTTCGACGAAGTTGGTATACATTCCACAGCTTAGCAGACTCCACGAGGAAATGGTCAAACTTTCGGTGAGCACCGTTCCATTGATTAAAGTAGATTTATATAATATATTGACATTTTAGATACTAATATTTATAAGGTTTTATTATCTCGTCCTGTTTTTGTGCCTCGTTGCTGTTTTACATAGTTATTACTGTTTAATTTATGAGAGATATACAATTATGTAGGTAATTGTTTTTCGTTACTTTCGAACTCTCCTCCTTACCGTCTTTCGACCACTCTTTAATTAATCATTGGAAAATCAGAAAAATCAGAGAGTTAATTATTCAAACAAGTCGATATATTCAAACAAATATATGCTGGAGATGAGTTGTGCGCTATGTTCTGTTGGAAATAAAGCGAACTCGAGGCCGTCAAAACGACCATAATTCTGACGTTGAATTTACTTTCTTACGTTCCTAAGAAGCAAATTCTGGTCACGACTTACTGAAGTGTCTACTCTACTGATTGATTATTTAGTTAATCGTGATAGTTTGGTATAGTAGACTGTAATTCGCAGGATAGACCTGCTCTACTATTCTGTTCAGAATTTGCTCATGGATTTTTTCAACTGATCGATTATCCAGTATTTGAAAAATTTATTCCATTCAAGTCTGAGTTTATTTTGATGGAAGTTACATATGCAAAAAATTGTAGAAGAATCTGTTTAGCATATTTTGCTGGCAGATATCTGACTTGTTAATGATTTTATTATTTAACGTTGATTGGTTAGTTATCCTTTATTATTGTAACCCTGAGATCACGACAATACCCGAGTTTTAATTTCCTTATAATAGTGGAAACAAGGAAGATAAGTGACATAATGTTTGATGCCATCAGTTAAATTTTGATATCAAGTTAAACAAACGTACTTATTGCATAGTTATCTGAACCACACGTCATTGGTGTATGTCATTTAGCATAATATTTGCTATTATCTGTGCAGGAAGATGTCCATCATTCTTTTGTGAGCACAGCAGCAGTGATGCTTCTTCTGGTGAGCATCGTCTTGTTTGTTGGTTTTTCTACAGGATCTAAATCACTAATTTGAAAATTTGTGTAATATCTAAGTTTTATACGAACTAATATCCTCATTATTATGCCTTTACGTATCTCTTGTCTTACTATCGATAATTCTGGAATTTTAATCAATCTAAGCCATCTATAGATATTCGAAATGCCTATTCTAACTAGACGCAAGCTTTTCAATAATTACTTCACGCCTCACAAATGCTCAATGTTATTGAAGTTGTTGCAGTCTCAGGTCGGTACAATAAAGCTCGTCCGCAGGCAAACTTTGTTATGTTTCAGTTGGTGCAGTCAGGAGCTGCAGCGATCACACTCAGGCCCAACACCCGCATGGAGTTCGCCTCCTTGAGCTGCGCTGGGGAGTACAACAAGGCGGAGTACAGGGACCTGTCGCGTCTGCACTTCACCAGATCAAACTGCTTCCGCAACGAGATGTTCCCGAAGTGCGTGAGTTACCTGCTACTGGACAACCGCATGGGCGACTTTGTTAGGAAAATCAACTTGGCCAGCGGTGACCGCTGAGCTGACCGCGGTGGCCACTGAACTGCCCTCGGTGGCCAATGAACTGCCCTCGCAGGAAACTGAACTGACTTCGCTTGCCACTGAACTGCCCTTGGTTGCGACTGAACTGCGATCGGTGGCCGCTGATTTGCCCTCTGTACCCATAGAACTGCCTTTTGTTGCCACTGTCCCCGATACTCCTGGTTCTACGGATATACTTCTGCTCGCTACACTGGCAGCTTGTATGTCAGAACATTATAAAATCTAAAATCGGGTCTGTCTTTATATCTTATCCATGAATCTTAATTAAATTCATACTGTAAAATTAGTGCACAAGAAATGAAGTGTGAGTATTTTTTCTAAAAAATATCGATGGATGTCTGATAATTTTTGTTTCTCCCTAAACTAATATCGCATAGGAAATCGCCTAGAAAAACTACAACATGAATAATAGTTTGCATTATGATGTTAAATGTAAAAAAGCGACATGCATAGGTAAAAAGTAACAAAATTAAGTAAAAAAGTAACAAAATGTCATAGATTCAACTGTACTGTAATTTTTAGAATGCATATTAAGAAAATGAAAACATCTACATCAATTACACATTAATTTCCCAACAGCGACGACTTTTCTCCTGAAGATAATTTTGATAACACAAGGCCCTAGAGTTTAGTACCCTGCAGAGTCAATTTTTCAGCGATAACATTTAAAAAATTGAAATCATTAAAAACGTAAAAATTTTTGTCCAAATATATAAAGAGTTTCAATTCCAATTAAAAACTTTAATGAGAAGAAATGCTCATTGAAGTCGCATTGACTAGCAGAGATACTTATTTTCGCGCGCAAAAATACCTCTTAAATTCATTTTAAATATACTTCTTAGGCGTTTCACTCTCGCGGAAACGCCCGAGACAAAGCCAGTTTCAATCTATTGATATTTTAATATTACATCACTGAATAAACAGTAAAAAATTGGATGATTTGATGTTTCTTATTCTATTCATAAACAACTGTGCTTCAGTAATCATTCACTACATTAATAATATTTTATTGCGATCAGAGGTACAGTTGTCTAACATCATCTGTCGCATCTATTTTACTTTGTGAGGTCCTAATGATTATTAAAAATGATAAGCAGGAAGTTCAGCTATTACTGACAAACTCGTACTTCCCTCTTATGTGAAACAATTATGAGTGAAATTATTATGAAATTATTATGAGTGAAAATACAGTAGAACTACAAAGTATGCTGGACCGTGTATTGTGTGTAACCAAGTATGTTACGAAGTTTAGGGCGGGAAAATGAACGACTTTTAAGCCATTGGAATAATTTTATTCAGTTAAAAAATGCAAGACGAATGTATGAGGCCTTGTTGTTTAAGTATCACAAACCCCGCCAAACATTCGTTCAATGGAGGAGCCGACGCCGAGTAACGTGAATGACGTCTGGTTCCATTCAACGTAGCATGCATAACCTTCAAAGCGGAAGCATAGCAGCCAGTTAGATCAATTAAAATCAGTTTCAGAATATTGGATTAATTCATATGTATATACATATATCCCTTGAGGAAAAGCAATATTATTGTCTATTCATGTAATGGTGTTTATATATGCGAATATTAGGAGACCTAATTTTGTAGGTGGCAAAAAATCTACCGAGCAGCCGATACGAAGCTTTCCCGAGTTGCATCAAATTATTCATTGAGAACTTTTCTAAATGTGAAGCCCCAATTGAAGCATTATATTCAGGTGATTCACATTTATGAGTCCATGATTGTTTGATCCTGTGAGGACATCAAGTCTGTATTTGCCGTTGTCGGCGAGAGACTCGAGGGAGTTGAAGGACAGACACGTGTCGGCGACCGCCAGGAGGGGCGTGAGTGTTGCAGAGTAGGACACCAGCAACAGCATCTCCAGGACGTAGATCAGCAGGAACAGCCAGCGAAGGATGGCGTGTTTTGGCATTGTAGGATACTCTTGATGTACATGTTTAAGCATGTATATGAAACAATGGGTCAAGAAAAAATATTTTTAGAAGTTAAAAATTAGGAGATAAATTAAAAGTCATGATTAGGAATATTTGGGCAAAAGGTTCAGAAATAGAGGAGAAATGAATTCTGTGATTGCAATTTTTGCCTACGATTCCAGGTTTACGTACAAAATATAAAAGACTGACCTCGTTGCATATAGACGCTCCAGACGACTGAAAAATAATCATGCCTAAAAATCCAAAACTAATTTTCATTTCCGTGAGTTACATTTCAAGACTTTACTTCTTTGGTTGAAGTAAAGTTCGCCAATTTTTCTTCGTTGTACCTTGAATTCATTCTCCCGATATTTCCGATCAAAGTCTCACACGCAAAGACTTTTTTATTTTGATTGAGGTTATTTTCAATATGCGACTTGAGAAATTTCTCGGGAATCTCTGTGTTTCTGAAAAACTTCTTGCACACGCATCTCGTAAGCCTTCTAAGTCTCAGCAAGCGTGGTTTTCCTAGGAATGGGTCGCTTATACGTGAAGTGAAGGCAAAGACTGTTGACAAAATGATTTACGAAAGTAAGACTGTCCACCACAGCGAAGTATCAAACGAGCGCAAGAACGCCGCCCAGAGTTTCGTTGTTCCGCTGGGTATCTGAGCGAATATTCTGTACCTGAAATATGGTTTCATAAATTTAGTGATCGCAAATAATGTTGATGGAAAATGTATGTCTGCTGAAGTCTGAACATGAATGATGCGTAAAATTTAATTGGTACACGAAACAGTCACTAGAAAAAAGTCTCACTGAGGAAATAAGTAAAAATATTTCAGTACAACTGAGAAGCCCATGAAAATTGCCTGAAGTTGACAATGGTAGGAGAGAAGTCGACCACTCGGTCCCTAGGTTTGGTCCTAGACAAATAAGAGACAGCGATGTCCGCCCGACCGCTCGTCAAGTCCCCCACAAGTCCGGACCAGTTACCAGAGCTGAGCTACTTGCCGTAGTGCCCGTCCGTTGGCGTAACCACCGAGTACCTCAGCACGAAGGCAAAAGATTATAGACTTGAAAACTTTTAATTTATCGGCACAGGATCAATATTCTATATATTTATGATTGGTATTATGAAGCATGAAATACCAATTTATACAGCAGTCGAAACTGCGCTGAATCACACTTCAAAAACATAATTAATTTCAATATAAATATCAAAAACTAGTTCTAATAAACACTCGTGTAATCAAATGGAATAATGCAGGGTCATCAATATTTAGCGTTACAACTTTGAGTGGTTAGAACTATGAAATGAAACACAATTGTGCATGTTTGAAAAATGTATTTATGTAGGCAGAGGTTCAAAGATACAATTCCCACAATTTCATTCAATATTTCCATCATCTGCATCAATAACGAGTTGTAGACGCTTAGAGAAAGCCTTACACGAGTCACGAATGACACTCTGCGGGATTTTGGCCCACTCCTTCAGCAGTTTGACCTTTAGGGCATCCAAACTGCGATGGTGAACGGTCGAGACCTTGATCTCAAGGTATGACCAGATCCCAAAATCCAGAGGATTCAGATCGGGTGACGATGGGGCCATTCATCTTTGGTAATGAAGTGGGGAACATTCTCGGACAGCCACTCCTGAGTCGATTTGGCCCCATGGGATGGTGCAGAGTCCTGCTGGAACGACCAAGGCGTTTTTTGAAGTGCTTGCGTGCCCAGGGCAGCAATGCACCAACAAGGATGGCATCTTGAAAGTTCTTCTGATTCAATTTCACCCCTTTGTCAACAAAAAAGAGGGGACTCCTTGAGGACT
The DNA here is from genome assembly GCF_000764305.2 of Hyalella azteca. Taxonomy (NCBI): domain Eukaryota; kingdom Metazoa; phylum Arthropoda; class Malacostraca; order Amphipoda; family Hyalellidae; genus Hyalella; species Hyalella azteca. The sequence continues at coordinate 76,092 of NW_025937659.1, read as the reverse complement.
CTGTTACGGCTGCCCAGACCATCACTGAGGTCGGGCATTGCTTCCTAGACACCACACGGGATCCTTTGTCCCATTCTTCTACCAAATTCGATCATTTTGGGAGTTGAAGTGGTGTTCAACATTGAATATCTTCTCATCACTGAAAACGAGGTTTGGCAACGTGCCCTCATGAATGCGGGAGAGAAGAATCTTGGATCTTTGAGGGCGTTTGTCAACAACCTGAGCAGACAGTTCGTGTTTTTTGACATGCTTGAATGGGGACAACTTTAGGTCCTTCCGGAAAACAGTCGACATGGTTCCATACGACACATTTGACTGTTTTGCGAGTGTATTGATTTTGAAAAAACAATGTAACGCTAAATATTGATGACTCTGTAATGCAAAATAATATCCAGCATTAAAAATGTATTCATTGATCCTACTGCTCTCAGCTTAGAATATGAGCGAACATGTTTTGTTAAATTATTCAAGACTTTAATAATTACTATCCCGCTCCCATATTGTCTGTTTTTACTCTGGGATGAGAATGAGCTTGACACTTCCATCAAAATAGTAATAATATTGCGATGATTATCTTGTGCATGATTCTAGTTAACGGATTACAGATCAATGAGAAAAGGGTACACAATGCTCATATCTACGCTGATAAAGCATGTATAAATAATGGTTAATTTTCCGTAGGCCCTCACGTGAAGTTCATGGCCGCCCTCAGGAGCTCCAGGCTCTCCCCAAAAACTCCCTTCATGGCGGTACGGCCGAGCGCTGCGCCGTGGTGATAGGCGCTCGCTTCTCTCACCTCAACACCGATCCAAAGCATAAATGTAAAACTGACACCGAGCTTTGCACCAGTAATATGAGGACAGGTTTACATACCACATATGGTTTGCTTTTAATTTCAGACTTAATTATACAAGCGTCTTAAATCCATTTTTTTTCTTAATGGATGGCTTTTTTTTGTTTCCAGATGGTCACGTGCACTGTGGCAACAAAAATGACTTACAGATACGGTAATTCTATAAATTTCGTACAAATCCTCCATAGATTATTCAGAATTAATATTAAGACACGTATTATTTCCTTATCAATACTTGAAATTCAAAGTGTAATTGAACGGAAATATGCAAGCACGATGTCCTTACATATATTGCCGTGACCACAAAATGCACTCCAGTCAAGTCGCGCTTGTAATTAAGCTGGTCTGTCCTTAGCTTCAGTTGCCCGTTCGTTTCTCCGCTCCTAGGGATCTGATAGGAACCAATGGTGACCGACCGATGCGGCAATCCTCTGGACGGATTCCAAATAGATTTTACTGAATATGTTTCAGAAAACCTCCCCTATACATAGACAACCTGAGAAAATCGGTAAAAATACGATTATTACACAAATTTCAGGAGTCAATATTATATTGAATCAATTAAATCGAACCAAATTATATCAAATTATACTAATTAATTCAAACTAAATTAATTATATCAAACACAAATTATATGAGTTTAATGATATACGTCCGGCCCTAAGCATTTCGTGTTAATTACCAAAGAAAAAGCAGGGAATAAACCAATTCTAGGTAATACATACTTTTAAGGTATTGATTTTGAAGGTTTGAAACAATTTATATTAATTGGATTTCATAATTATTACCTTTGTAGTCAAACCCTTCGTTGATTTGAACACAGAAATCCGCCGGCAAAGGACTCATCGCGTGGTCAATAAACAGCAGTCTATAAACGGACTGATAAACGGACTGGCTCCCAACTTAGAGAGTGAGACCTCCAAAATAATGACATATTACAACGAAAGAAGGGGGAGACTGTGCAGAATTCCCCCATTTAATAACCGAGCCGCGGCCAGAGTACAGACTCTTCGTGAGGGATCACTGTCCGTGGTAGGACCGAGGCTCTTCAATGTCTTGCCAAAAGCGCTGAGAGGAGGGGAGTTCACCCTTGCAACATTTAAGAGACGACTGGACAAGTGGTTGAGAATGATCCCGGTTGTCCAGTAATGGGAAACCACCCTCAGCAAGTGACAAGCAACAGCATCTTGCATCAGCTGGCCCAAAGGAGGGCATATAGACGAAACACGTCCAACGTTACACCCGACGACGACTCGGAGACGGAGGACGACGAAGGCGGCGCATCAGCGTGACCGTGGACTACGACGTCCTAAACTCATCACAAGGTCACAAGGTCACAAGTTCTATATATGTAAGGCCCAAGTCCCGGATTTTTCAGGGCAATCAGCCCAGCAGAAGCACTGCGAAATAACTTCAAACATGAGGTAATGCGTAGCAACCTTTTACATGGTCGGGCTTCAATTTCAGTTTCTACAATTTTTGTATGGTTCATCACAAGGAATATATTACCCAGACGTGATCTTTTCTGCTCACCTCGAATTACTCAGACTCTGGCTTACACGTGGAGGCAGAATTGCCTAAATTTTATTGCAGAGCCACACAACTGACCATTAATGGCCTGGTATGGCTTTATTTTATTATAGGCAATCAAGAATTTTTATAGAATTTGTACAGTTTTTGACTACGTCCAAACGTGTTTGTTCTTCGAATAGATTCATTAGAGTAGGCCTTCATTCGCTTACAATCGACTCTCCCACTTTGCGTTTTGACTTAAAGAAAATTTTTTCCGTGGGAGAGAATGTTAAATTTTGAATATGATGCTAGCAGTGCAAATGTTTTCCGTCCCATTCCGTTAGCATCCGTTGAATCAAAAGCGGTTTTAGGTTTGAGTCTTCGTTGAACTTGACGATCACAATTTGTGGAATCCACAATCATTTGAAACTCTGGCTTATCCTTCAACTAAGCCAGAGTTGAAGTCTCTTCGAGACTTCAACTAAACAAAACCGTGCAAGTTTGAGCAAAACACAATGAATGTTTCGACAGTTTTATTTTATTTTCAATTATACCTAATTGAAGACCAAATAAAAGTTCAATAAATGTGATTTCCTGGTGAAATCACGACCAAGACTTTTTTTCGCGGCCAAAACCCTTGTTTGTGAACTAAATTCAATCACTTTCTTTTATAATGTTTTTCCGTAGAGATCGTTGATTTAGCTAAATAGCAAAATAGCAATGGAGTTGCAACAATAAATTTGAGCGCAAGCATACGTTTGTTCCATATTCGGTACATTATTTTGAGAAGGTATATATGCGCATATAGAGATTTGATTCGAAAACATTATTGACCTACCGACTGCCAGTTGGGTTGATATTTCAAACAAGATAGTTACCCATGAAAGTAATACCGAAAGAAAGTTTCATTTTCTCTCAATCTTATAAGAAAACTAGACTATTTGGTTTACAAGCTAATCTAAATTTCCAATCTTGGAATATGGTGAAGAATAATTCCAGAAGTAACTATTTAGATCATGTTGAAATAACAAAATTAAATGTTTTAAAATATAAGCGATTATTTGCACCAGGAGAGCAACGACGGATGATTCCCTTTTCATGTATTATTTAAATAGGTAGGTTTGAAGTTTAAACTCCAGCTTTAACACAATATGAACGTTGAACGCCCTAGCAGTTGAATTAACGATAGCAGGCTTTGTGCTCAAAAGTTTGGTGACCCCGCCACAGAGCCCCAAAACAGAACTTCTTCCGATAAACACGGATAAAGTTAATTCTTATCCACAAGCCCAAATTATCGTCTCCTGAACTGAACACGAATTATGTACACAATCTTTTCTTTCTTCCCTATTCTAAAATCTTAGAGTACAAAATTTTCATTGAGTTTGAGCGAAAAAAATATCTAATTTCTAATCCTTTCTAATTTCATCTAATATTTCATGAGAAAATGAATAGTAAAATAGACATATGTGCAGAGTGTTTACAAAAAAATTTTTGATTAATTACATGACAAAAATTTCCAACACAACGGGTTGCGTAAATAACCGTTGAACTGCGAATCTATTTGATCAAATTAATCCTGAATAAATTAATATACGCGACGCAGGCTTATGTTGCATGTCGCCATTAAGGACTGTCGAGGCGTCCATTACGCGGAGTGTGTGCCCAAGCTCTCGCCAGGCTCTCGCGCTGCCTCAGCTATTATGACAACACTTCAATAACTATTGGAACTGAATCGTAAACTGCTTATACATACTTTATTGCATAGACATTATTTTATTAATGCTTGTGATCTTCCTCCTTTATAAAGGGCCAAATTTAAGATCATGTATTGAAAGACATTTCTATCACCCAGACGGAGATTGACTGAAGATAGTTTATTTTAAGTTTTTTTTGCGGTTGAAGTATATGATCAATGCTCTGTAATCAGATAAACTGTCACTAATCAAATGTAATACAATTATGTATTGAAGAAAAATTGATTTGTTAAGTATGAAAATCTAAAACTAGTGTTAACAAAGCCCTAATATTAAAACATCTGGAAAGAACAAATGAATATCATTCTTTCGAAAGAAGATTGGACTAGGAAACAATTGGACAGGGATTGAATAATACCGAAAGGAAATAATGATTTGACAACGTTGAGGTATTGTGTTGAGGTAATATACGGTAACGAGCTCCTGTGAGGCGCAGAGGTAGAACTTATTTATCAGACCAGAGTGAGTTCCAAGTGTGATGCAGCTAGCATAGGCCTATGTAAATATGGCATTGTTTGTAGCGGCCTACAGCCGTGGGGCAGAGATTATTGATTGAAACTCTGGCAAATAATAAGTTCGACGTCAGCTTATTGCACTAATGTATATAGATATAATCTATTAATGTGTTTATAAGTTATTTCGTATTCTACATAGCAACGCTCCAATTTTAATTATGAAACTGCATCGTGACCTAGGTTTGTTTATCCTAAGTGATCCTCAGAAATCTATGCAGAAGGCTTTTTATACATTCGACAAATATCTTGCAATGATATCAGATTAAAGAGATTTATATAAGAAGTATATATTGACTCTAGATATAGAAATCAATTAACAATGGACAAGGGAGGACGGACTCACGCACTGACGTGACATCGTCTTTAGAGTTGCTTTGAACTGCATGCGTTCTAGGCAATGTTGTATTTGACAGTAATACCTAACAATGAGTGTATTATTAATGCACGCATTTCAACACAAAGTACCTCTATTACGGAATAACGCAAAATAAATTAAATTTCATTGAACTTTTGGGGTTTTCTGCACTTTAGGTTCTCATCATTTACGGGATTCTTTCACCGATGTATAAGACATGAGCTAGTGAGGCCTATATTTACTAGCGCAATTGAACAGGCATGATTTACCAAATATATTGTGAAAATTCGCCGTATTTTTGACCTGAACTTTCCGGCAAGATAGCTCCCAAATCGAGTTACCGAAATAGCGCCCAGTGACAATCCCCAGCACCTACAATTAAGTGATGCATTGTTCTGTTATGTTCGGGTATCTTATTGAATATTTTCGGAAAGTTGTGGCAGTAGTAGGGATAAATAGCGAGAAAGAAGCAAAATTGGGCACAGCATGAAGTAAGTGATGTGATGCGACAAACTGCTTTCATGTGATGACCGGTGGCTTCCGAGGCTACGTGGCTTCCCATGCAGGGATATTTGGAAAAATGATGCTCAATCGTGGTGCCCATACAGTAATAAAGAGCAGTTCACCGAATCGATTCGATTAGAGTGTAATATTAATTGATTATTTGTGAATGTCACTAATAAATAACATGCTTTATGTCAACGGGTCTCGCAAAAAAAAATAACTAAAATGGTGTGTTCGGTTCCATGCAAGTGCTCGTTTGCTCACAGAATTCCAAGTGAAATTCCTCCCTGAAATTAATGCTCAGCTGACAGCTAGGGCATCGCGGCGGCTGGCTACTGCATCAAAGAACGAAAAGCAGGAATTCAGTTGAAATTCGTTCGTTTGACTGCCTTTGGCTATCATATTAATCAGGCGAGACGCAATAAGAAATGTTGAAGTCGATGCGCCGGGAAATGGTTTGGTAACGATGCGATACGACATTTTTATCAGAAGTTCTCGAGCGAACATATTAGAAATTACAGTTCAAGATTTTGCGCTAGATATTTTTAATATAGTAGGTTGAAAATTTCCTACCACTTGAATATAGACCACGAAATCCGTCTTGACAGCTCTGACATGGGCGTTAATTCTCGTTCCTCTAATGATAGGATCTTTCCTCCAACGCCAGGATGAGTTGTTGCCAGTGATGGTGTTGGAATTCGTATTTATTGTTAAATGCAGTAAAAATAGTGAGCATGTATTTTGACTATCGTGTCTTCTATTTGATTCGTAAACTCCATGTGTCTCTATCTCTCTCTTGTCTTGTCCGATTTGAAAATAAAGATATCTCTCTGTACTCATCCGAGTTATCAGTATTCATATTTATACTTACTTCTCCGATTTGTCATTACTTTTGTGCATCCGATTGGTTGAGATTCCCCTTTTCACGTTCATGCGTTCGATCGATGTGATGTGTTTTTACCTTCCAACTTATGTGCCGTCTTTCTTTGAATATATTAAATTTAGTTGTGATTGCGTTTCAAACCCCCACCCAGCCTAAAACTTTGCTTATTAAACCAATAGATAGTAAACCAATAAAAAATAACCTCCGATCGTTGATTGCCGTGCGTAGAAGACAATCCGAACTTTTGGGGCGACGCGGCCGGTCATAAGAAATGTCTATGGTCGGTTCGTACGATTAATGAAAGGCTGAATTGTTGGCTGGATGAATATTTCTAAAAATTATATAATATTTTAAATTTAAAATCTATCTCCGGCCACAGAATTCTATCTACATTAATTCCGAAAAAATTTCAAATGGTAACAGAGTGGAGCAAATAACAATGAACATTTCAAATAAATGCACCCAGTACCTACAGGAAAGTGATAAGAACATTATAAAGAAGTTAGTTAAATAATGAATGATGGTATCGAGAATATGATAGCTCATTCAGATAACGTAACGCTACCACGTATTTGGCACAAACGTTTTTAATGCGTGGAATGAGAAATAAATTTTTATCGAGTAGCGCGTGAAACACAAACGATTTCTATGGAAACTAATCTAGTAGTTGATGCCTTGGAGATGGATATCTTCTTGCATTACAATTGTCCAGGCAGAGATTCCCAACAATACAGCTGCAGAATAACAACTCATTCCAGTAAACCCCATAACTTGGTTCAGGGAACCAATCAGCAGTGAACATGTTTCGTCAATAAAATTGTTCGTTAATCCTTCATTAATAAATTTCTTTCGATAAATTTGCCCAGTGAACTTGTTACATTAAACCCTAATATTAAATTTTTAACTAACCACTTTCATTAACTTGTCGTCGACTGAAAGTCATTGATGAGCTTCATATATTAAACGTCATCAGTGAACTTGATCCATTAAACGTCATCAGCGAACATGATCCATTAAATTTCATCGGCGAGCTTGATCCATTAAACGTCAGTAGTAAACTTGATCCATTAAACGTCATCAGCGAACTTGATCCATTNGAAGTGGTTCCACTAAACGTCATCAGCGAGCTTGATCCATTAAACGTCATCAGTAACTTGTTCCACTGCACGTCATCAGTGAAGTAGTTCTATTAAACGTCATCAGTAAACTTGTTCCACGGCACGTCAGTGAAGTGGTTCCATTACACCCATAGGCTGAGCGATGCAGTAATTGCCGGCATCCAAAGAGCGCGCCTTTGATGCCACAGCGCGCGAATGCGCCGCGCCTCTGAACGTCGCTGGGCGGGAATGCGTTATGAGCTAATAACTTCTCTCTGCTTGGGAAGCATGAAAATTACTTGGAGATCTCCAATCTACCTCATGATTGAAATTTGCTGATTACTAACATTACGGATTACAAAAGTGAAGTCGGTGTGACGAAAATTAACAAAATTAAATAATAGAATAAACTCATGAGCATGCGGGAATTTTCCGTGGTTGCCCTCGTGTCTCATCACACACGCTGTAGCAACGAGCCTGATTTATTGCCAAGTGGCAGGAAGTAATGGTTTAGAAAGATATAATTCACAAGGCCAATTTTATAAGAAGGTTGAACTTGAAAGAAGAGTCTCAATGAGACTCCAAAATTAGGCGTTCAAACGCATTTCGTAACTTATTGTGCATAAGTGTAAGAAGTTGCGTGTACCATAAAATGTTTTAATAATCCGGCCCTAAGCCGTGATGCGACTTACGATCTTCAAACACAACAGCGCCCATGACAAAAAATCATACTTTTCTAATTGACGGGCCTACAGTGTATTGAAATAAGACTTGGCAGAAGTTTAAGGTTCGATCCCAGTGGAGTAGAGTTCCCTATAGCAGAGGGGTACTCGATTCCTGGGCGGCTTGTGCAGAGCTGGTTTGTGAACTATTGGTGAATTAATATCAACTTCCTTGATAGAACATTACTCTGAGGAAGTCATAAATGTGGACATCCAAAGAGTTTCGACCTACGCAGGCTCCCGCCACCTCGATCGTCGGTCCACTGAGGCAGCTGCAGAGAAAAATCGTAGTTCCTTCTGCCAAAAAGTCCTGCTGTCCGACTGCAGCCAAGCCTGTGTCATCACTGCCACACCTGGGTTTTATTTCTTAGGATTTTCATTAGAAGCATGAGCAATAGAATGGGAACAATTCAATGTCAAACTGGTGTTGGGTCAGATGTACCGTAACATTGATATGGATCTGATTTCATGTAAATGAATGAATAAGTATCTAAGTTCTCAGGTTTTAAATCGAACTTGCATTCATTTAAAGAAAAAATACTGGTAATTTACTTACCTCTCTTATATTTACTCTTCAAATAAGACAATATTGATAAATGAATTTTCTGGTCTTCAATCGTACTTGGATTGAAGAACGTCGTTTCTCAATTTCAATAAAATATCTAAATTCTATTGAACAAAACTAAAAATTTTCCTGGCTAAAAACTGGAATCCTGTGAGAATAGGGGCTTCACTCGAAAGCACAGAATTTAAATTATTTGTAACACTTTTAAAAATGGATAAGAGCATTATGTTTCCTACGAAGGTCCATTACGAAGTCTTTCTGCCATTGACATTGACACTATACGTAAACGAAATTATTACTCATCTATTCTACTTGTTTGAAACAATAGCCCATAAGAAACCCCATTTAATTCAAATCTGCAACTGTCTCGCCTTATCCGAGAATACATCTTCAAAACAGATTTTTTTCCCTGTTCAACAGGCTCCACTTCTTAATTATAGTAACTCGAGCGTGATGAGGTGCACGTTTTGTTGTTTTTGGATGCTTAGAAGTTCCGTGAAATGACGTAGCTAGAAATAGTTAGTGTTAGGAAATCAAGTTTACACTCCACTCACGATTCTTCCGAATATCATTTCTGATGAGTGCTTTTATCCATAACTTTGCGACGATTGGAAATATTTGATGCATATCATTTCGTGCCATGACAGAAATTCCACTGATTAAAGGGTTAATGAATATTGATGCTGTTCATCTTTTATTCACAATGGCGTATAGCACTACTAATGATTATACTAGATGTGTATGTGCTGAAGCTAGTAAGATTTATTAGGACCAAATACGTTCCAACCCAGATGACCAAATATTTCATTTTTAAAATTTCAAACAAGGATGGCGCACAAACGAAAAGCCTCAGTTAAAGTTTCAAAAGCATCGCTAATAGAATTTAAATGCAGACGACCACAGTTTATATTTGGTTAAATACTGGTTTGACTATATCTAAGTATGCGATTTGCTCTTAACTTTATTATTTGAAATTCAATCAAATCGAATAAATTAACACATCTAGTTTCAAAAGCATGTGTGCAAAGAAAATTAAGATGGCATTATTATTATTAATATACGTTTAAAAATTACTTTTTAAAGACTACACTTCTAAGAATCCAATGTCTCCAATGTTAAAGATGTACAATTAATTTCTCATTTTATTTTCGAATATTAAAAAAATTAATTTTCAATTTTTTAATATATAAAATTTTTTCAAAATTATGTATTCAGTCAATTGATTCGTGCATTGCCTTCGACTTCACATAAGTGTGCAAAATTTCAAATCAATTGGACAAGTAAAGGGTGTCAAATTTCAGTTATAAGATTTGTAGCTGACAAAATTATTTTTTCAATTTTTTTTAATATTAAAAAATAAAATTTTTCATTTTAAAATCATTTATATTATCATTTGATTCTTGCATTGTCTCCAACTTTACGCAAGTGTGCAAAATTTCAGATCGATAGGATAAGTAGAAGTGTGTCAAATTTCGATTATTAGATTTGAAGCAGACAGACAGACAGACAGACAAACAAACAAACAAGAAATGAAGTTAAAGAGAAAGAACGTCAACAACGTTGCATTTTCTTTAGAAGATATGAATAAACGTTGTCTAGAAACTTCTCCTTATTTCATTATTCATAAATTTATTTTCACGCATATTTTATAATTTTTCATTCCTTGCTTTGTTGAATTGCAAATGGGCAAGTTAACAGAGCGCGAAAATATTTTTGTGAAGATCATAAGTGTGAACGGTTATTCAAAATAATATATACCTCAGAATGATTGAGACACGCGAATAAACGTGAGCATCTAACATCTAAATAATTAGACGCATAAATTATTCTATGTGCTCCTTACTTACATACGTCAGTGCAGTATATTTCGTTCAGTGAGCAATCAACACAGGTCTATAATTATGCACTGTTATATTAATACACTCAAATTATTATTATTCAGGAAATGATAACATCGACAAATAGTAGTATTCCCTCTTCTGAATTCTCGCTTACAAACGTTCATTGCAGCATCAACAAGTTCCGTTTGTCAGCATACCCGGGAGTGCGTGTAGCTGAGCAGTAGAGGTTATTACACGTAAAAGTATGACGAAAAAAGTGTGAGCTACTATTGGCCAAATGTCCTCAAAATTTGTAATACTCGCTAATTATTGCAATGGTATAGTGTAGTTTCAGCTTGAAAATTCTGCGGTAATATTTTGTTCAACTGACTTAAATGCAATGTGCAAATGTAATACAGGAGGAAAGATCTAATTACGACAGGCAAAAATGTATTGCTCTTAAAAAAGTAGTTAATAATTACGTACCAGGAACCTGAAATGGCAGCTATAATTAATTGTTAACTGTTTACTGTAGAATTCCATGAATAAAGTAGGTAATATTGAACATAGGTAATATTGAACATGTATTATGCGTAGATGTTAAGAATGCTAGGAATGCGGGCCGTTATTTAACGTAACGTAAATTTGGTGGAGTAGATCACTCCGATTCACCCAACTTTAAAAGATATGAGACGATAGGAAACGTCTCTCTCTCTATATATAAAAATATCTCTCTCTTTAAAATCCCTATTTAATCATCCATACTTCAGCTGTATAGTAACAGATTGCTTGAAGACTGTCCCGCGGACTGCTTCGCCATCATTCAGCTGTGTATTTAAGTCTTCATGTAGCTTCACATCACTATGCCTTCTTATTGAGGAGTTGCAGCTCGGACGGCGTGTCAATTTTGCAGTTTGAAAGAAAGTTCATTACATCACTGCGATAGTTTCAGTCACATAAATTAACACCTGCGTTTGACCAGAATTGTCGTGTCCTCGCCACAAGCACTTTCGTTCGCATCATTACCGGCCAATTTCGTGCACAATAATTTTTCATGTCTGAACTGTTTCTTCACATGGCTTGATACTCGTAACAGCTCTAATCCAAGTAGCTCACTTGAAAAAAGCCACGTATGTAATTTCAAGAACCTTTCTTATAGCGGTGCCAATGTAGAGGTCGAAAAGTTTGTAATTGCTTAGACCAATTCGCAGCTGTTGATAATTGTTTTGAGCATCATTTGACCTGGGAGCTGCTAACCTATGCTTTGTGTAGATAAGTGCAATAAACTCTAAGAAGCGTGACAATTGTGGCTTCTCTTTACATGTGATTCGAAATGCACCTGCACTGGTTGCAGAAAAGGTCCGTTTCGATGACGTTATAGTAGATTTTTGGTACAATAAACGCCACGTATATTCAGGTCCTGATGTCCAGTTGATGATACATGGTGAATGTTACAAAATTATTATAGTCACATAGTCAACTTAGCTTCCTTTGGTCATCCCTAAGTTCTCTTACTTACTTTTGTTTCTTAAATATCAGGGACATCAGATGTCTCAAATCACCTTCAGGTGATATGAGATAATAATCTTATTATCTTATATCACCTTCAGGTGTATAAGATAATATGCAGGTGTATCAGATCACCTGTCTATGCGTCCCAACAGCGGTGAGCATGACATGCCTGCCGACAGTCTGGGACCACTCACTGTCCACGCACTGTCCACGAACAGGAACGTCCAGAAAATTCTCCAACATTTCTATAATAAAAATATTATAGCATTTTTGATTATTTATCACCAGGATTATAGCATTGAAATTCTTCTGAAATGTGTGTTCACACATAGAAATAAGAGAATCGTGATTACTACATCAGGCTTATAACGTTTACAATGCATATAACTAAGGCAGACTCCAATCAACTCCGTCTTGATTAATTGCAGTGTCTACAATATTCCTCAAGCAGATAAAGCGTGACCCAATGATGGGTCATGGCAGAAAGCATACATTATTAAATCAGGAAAACTTGAAAAAATGAGCGCTAATTTTCAGACAAGTGCTGGAGTCTCACTTTCTCGGGTAGTTCATGCATGTGTCGTGCCGAAATTGCAGTATTGCCGATTCGATGGAATCGGCAGCCAAATTTGCCAATTCTGTAGAATCAGCATTTTGTTGCTAATTTGGTAAGTTGAACGCCAGAATTAGATTTAGAACATGAATCGACAGCAATAGAGTTAGAAAGGTTAGGTCAAGTTCGTTCAAGTTTCTTCATATTTAAATATTTAAATAAAAACTTGCCGACTGACTTAACGTCAGATTCCTATAGTATAGAAATGCTGATTCCACAGAATCGGCAAACTGGCTGCCGATTCCATAGAATCGGCAATTTCGCGATTGCGGCACGACACATGCATGAAAAATGCTGTGTACAATGCGCGATGTAAATTCTTTCGCACCGAGGAGACGTGCAGGGTGTGTTCCATTCTAATAATCAGTGAATCCTCGATAAAATATGGTGCAGAAAGTCGCTAATGAATGCATCGACGACACCTAAACTTAACAATTTGACAATTACATAGATTAAGTTTAGAATTGGATCACCTGAAGCTCATTTATAGTCGAACTTACGTTTATAAAGAAATTTTGTTGAAATAGGTAATTTTAACTATTCGAAAAATTTTTATTTGAGCATTCATAACTTGTTCACGAGAAAACGTTTAATTTCATTCAATTTATGAACAAAAATATATTTATTTATATCATAAATATGACTTCAGTCAGTCAATGACATCAATCTGAAAATTCACAAGATTTTTCCTATCGCTACTTAATTGTCTCAAATTGGGCATAAAAAGCTTAACTGCGTCCGCGTGAGAGACAACTTAATTATTCTGACCTCCCAGACACACTTGGTCGTAGAAAATTCTGCATTGATTAATTAATAATTAGTTGGTGGCCAATATGACTCAACGATAATTAAAAGCTTTCGTCTCCCGCAGTATAAGCCGGTGTTGCATATCTAACCTGTTTACAACATCAGTAGAATAAAACACCATAGCAAGCCGTTTTAATCCGCCATTCTATCCATTCTGTCAAAAAAAATGGTACAGATTTATGTCAAATTTGCAATAGCTTCAAACTCCTATCAATATTTATTCCAGCAAATCATCAAGACGTACACTAACATGCGCCAATAACTCCTTCACGTTTCTGGAGCAATTACATTTGCTTCACAATCCCCAAATTTCTAAATCACCTTCACCACTTTCCCATTAAACATTTTTGGTCTTCTTTCCTAAACAAATGAAAACTTTGTATCTGTTTTTGCGTGATGAACTCTTTCATCATTGAAAGGTCAAAATTGAAAAAGTGCCTCAAGTTGAAATTTATGCACTGCAGACGTAGTTGTAAGTTTTTGACGCCGATGCATCATTTAGTTTGAAACCGGAACCTCTGCTGATCCGGGCAGCCATAAAGTCTGTTGGGCTGGTTATGGCGGGCTCCCCGTCGGGCGCCCCGGGTCCCCAGTATCCCGAACCTTTCTGGCCAGTGAGAGGCGTGCCGTCACCCCACACCCACTCGTTGGATTTCAAGGACAAGTTCACCCACCAATCACCGGCTGAACCATCAAAAATGAGAATTTCATTATATAAATTCAGGAGAAAAATCAAAATTAGATGGTAATTTCAAAATTTCATACTTCTAAATATATTTTTTCAAATTTCAATTTACGGTAGCACAAATTATGAACATTTATTTGTGTATTTAGGAAACTTCAGCGGAAAATTTCTTGTGTTTAACGAACAATTTTGTCAGCAGAATTGTATAAAACTATAATAAACATTACCCGTCATGCTCATGATGTGTTGTGTCACTCCGTAGAAGAGGTCATAGGTGGTTAACGAGGCTAAGGTTGCGTTACGCTTTTTGCAATCGCACATGGCTTGGTCAAAATCTTTCTGGTAGGTAGAGAAGTAGTAACGGCCGATGTTTGCGATGGTTATGAAGTTATCTTGAGTGAATACTGCTGTGCAGTCTGAAATTGAATAATATAAATTGTTATTATACAAATTATCGAGCAGATATAAACGGAGTATATTAAGATCCATTTTAAATCTTTGTTGTTTATCAAAATCAATCAAATTCACTAGCGATTTCTAACCAAAATCAACAGTAAGAATTTACAAGTCACAGAGGAGGGACAATTGAGATGATTTTTTGGTAGCTCACAGATCCTGTCATGAACTAATCATGGAGCGATTGAAAAAGAGAAAGTTAATATCAATACTGTTTCTTAACTTAATTGGTGGTTTGAAGAAAGTAGGCAACCTAAATAGCTTGATAAACGGATACTTTTATTTGTTGATAAACGGAATCTTCTTGAGTTTGTTCTTTCCATTGATTTTACTTGCCCCATTTTTCTGTCCATTCAGTTTTTAATTTCCTCCATATAGATTATTGTCACTCTGCATGTTATAATATTACTTGTAATCATGAAGTTTTCAGCTGATGGTAGAGCAAGTTTGCAAGGAAAATTTTTGCTAATATACTTTGAATTTTCTGGTCGTCTGAATTTTAGTTAATTTGCGCTTTAAGTCAACTAACAACATAATTTTCTAACGGTTTTTTACCAGATAAGTAGGAAATGTTATACAAGTTGTCTTTATGTTTGTGTAAGTAATTATGAGGTATTCATTCACTAGTAACTACATAATCACTAGTAACAATCAATTCTCCGCGTGTGCTGTAAAACATTAATGTTTATTTTACGTGTCTCCAAATGCATCAGAAGTATTGTCACGATAATTTCACGATCTTGAATAGTCGGGAGATTTATATCGGTTTAAATTAGCCGGAGCAATAAGGAGGCGTAGAATCATTGGAATCTGTGCAATGTATTCATTAAAAAATAATTTTGATTTGTTAAGAAGTATTGAATGATGACTTGAATTTACGTGCGATATTGAGCCCAGAAGTTTAAATAAGGTCACGCAAAATTTTTACAACTGTCTTATAATTGAATTGAATATAGGAATTTCAAGTTAAGACTTTAAATTTACATTTAATTTAACATGATTCATCATCACATACCCAAAAATTCTAAAATAAAATCCTGCGATAGCCGCTGATGCCTAAATCAAAATTTAGCTGGAGTTGTTGTTTACGAACAAATATTGGGCCGGGACCACGCGATAAAAAATCATCTACCACGTGCTGTATTGTGTTTGATGTTTTTTAACTGTTGGACAAACACGTACATGTACTGCGATCTGGAAATTAAATCGCACTATGTCAGCACAAATAATGTCAAATCAGGAAAAACCTCTGATAGTATAAAATATGTCTTTTAATGGTGAGTAATACTATATTATTTTGACACAGGGTATTGCTTCAGACGTCTTAGAATAAAATGATAATTACTGGGCATCGGTGGCGTTTCCTTCCGTCGTAGGAAAGTGACCGTATTAGCGGCACACGGCTGTTTGCAGGCTTCCAGGTCATCTGAAATGATGTCTTGTGAAGTGAAGGCACAAAACCTTTTTTCTTGGTTCGTTGAAATCGAGATGAATGAAGTTAAAATATTCTGCAAGGCCACCAATAACGATGGATCGTAAATTGCGTACGAGGCAGCTCGACACGATGGCTGCACCAGGCACTGCATTTGACATTTGCCTGGGTGAAGAAAAAGAATTTAATAGAAAGCTGATATATATATATCTATATATATATATAATATATATATATATTAATCAGTCTTTGTATTTATGCGAGGACTGGCGTCCAAAAAAATATACAGCACGGAATCCGCTGCCAAAATACGTAAGCGGCTCACACTTAGGCCTCTGCCAGAAGTAAGCGCGGAGTCTAGCTCGTATCTACGATACTAAACGTGTCTATAGGTAATACATAGAATAGAATAGAATAGAATTGAAATGAAATAGAATAGAATAGAAGTGTCGGCAATGAAGAAATAGGCCTATGGCCTATTTCTCATATATATGGGCCAGCAAATCAATTTTAGGTGGGAGAATGAGAAGGGATTATCAAAATGGTTGGACAGGATTAGGCCAAAAAATTATATATGTCTTTATAGAAGTAAATTTATTAGAGGACGTAAACAATTTTTTTCATGTTCTGAACAAGTGTCAAATAGAAGTTCGATGTTGGTAGTAAAATCTTGGTTTTCATCGGATCTTTCAGGAATTCGCATAAATTAGCTGCATTATAATTAACGACGGTCGAAATGACCGGGTAAGGGACAATGATATAGATAGATGATAGTATTTGTTGATGATAGTAGTTAGTGGAAAGCATTATAAGAAGTTATTCCAAGTTGATTGCAGATGGGAACTCTTTCTTGCCAATATAAGAAGTCTAAAATATGGTAATAAGTATCAACTACAAAAACTCGAAATGTAGCGAGTTGTTCATTAAATATATTTTGGGTAATAAAAATAACTACATTGCTTTAGTCAACAATAATTCAATCCAACTTTAGGATCTCATTTCTATCGATTCAATTTTGTAGACCACCTAGATTACCAGCAGCAGAGTATAGGTTGAAACGAGCGTAGATAATCAGATGTCAATTGCAGTAAAAACACTTTAAATATAAAGCTTGTAGGTATGTTACATTGTACTAAACTTGAACCCTGTTTTAAAATAATGAACACAGGTCTTAAATTATTTATTTCACTTACAAGAGGAATCAGATTCCATCACGGATGTTACTCTGGCATGTGGAATCCTTTTGTCCTTGATACCGTCAAACTTGGGGGCGGCTGCCGAAAGCTTCACCAATAGACATGTTATGAACCACAGTCGGCGCACAACTTCCAGGTTCATTTTGATTATTGAATTTTGCAAGACGGGGCCTAAACTTTTCGGTAGTTAATAACTGGATATTCAACTGCGTTTACTTTTGTTTTCGGTAAACTTGAAAAGAAAAAATCGTTTATGCCTACATTAATTATAATCAAACTTGAAATAATAAGTTCTACGTTTCTATCTCATTTGAACCTCGGAGGAAGACTTTTCGAAGAAAATTTAAAGAAAAAGAAGAAAAATAATTTTTTTCTTCGATTACAAACTTAAAATGGTTTTGAACAGCTGAGTGAGCTTACTCACGAAATATTAAAAAATCAAATGTGATTTTTCTAATGATTAGAGCTCTGACAACAATTTTTCCATGTTTTTAACAGTAAGAAAGAAAACTTTTTGCCTAATTCTAGAAAAGTATAATGTTATAAAAAGAGCTGTCTTTCATGAAAAATATTTACATACATGCAGTTCTTGTGATCGAAATTATGACCTAGCACGGTGAGCGACACTCGCCAACTGATGATCGTGATGAGCTGGTCACAATCAACCCCAGAAAATTTTGGCCTCGAGTTGAAGAAGTTTGGCTCGATTATAGTGGTTGATGTGTGACGAAGTTTGGCGAAATGACTGCGGATTGCTCGGATTTTCATAAAACTCTGACATTGAACGTAGCTTGCCGTGCTACGTTCGATCGGTACGCGAAATTGGCGCAATTATTCGCGATTAGCGAATCACGTGAAACAAATCGTTCACCTAAAACAAGTTTTGTACGAAATCTCATATCGGTACTGTGGGCAAATGCGAGAGTTGAGGCATATTTTTCTGATACTGGTCAAAGTTACCATTCTCCGATAAAAAATTGCACCAAATGTTTGAGACAAAGAGTCAATCAATCTTGACGCACCATTCATTATTGCGAAGAGTATAATGGCAACTGACGGTGAGTTTCGCAGGCGTCGATATTATGACGGTAAGTTACTTATGTTCCTTTATGATGCTAGTTATATTGTTATATTTTTTTAATTAAAAATATTCGCATAATTCACGTACCACATAGTCTGGAAATAAGGAAAAGGGCAAAATTTGGAAGATTTTGAGATTTCTTTTTTAGAAAATTTCACAACAGAGATTCATTTTTTGGAAATATTTATTCATTTATGCCATTTTATGCATAGTTTAGAATAAAAGGTACTGCAAAAATACAAAAATTAAATGATCTACTTAAAACAATCAATTTTAAGGACAACTTGATTATTCAGGAAATCAATTGGCATTTTGATGCAGCTTTGACGTTTTTGAGCGTTGAACATTCAAATGAGTATTTCATCCAAAGCAGAACATTATATTTTCAAAATTCTAATATGGAGTAAAGAACTATTTAACCTGCCTTAAGCTGTATAGTCGAGGCATTGGATACAATATTTGTAAGGAAAATTTCGGAGGTGGAAGTCTGAAATGTTTTAGCATAACAATTGCAAGTATACCAAGGTCCTCTGTCATGCTAATTAAGTGTGTACTTAATTAGCACGTGACAAAAATGTTGTGATCGAATATCAACATCGTCAACAAGATCCTGAGTGGCTCATCGTTTATTAATTGGGCATAACGTTGGCATAATAGGTAACGACTGAGCAAAAAAAATTTAATAATATCAGTAATAATGTGAGCGCGACGGCTATACCTGCCGCTCTTACTTCAGCGCGGACCAGACAAACGAACCTTAACCGTGCAGGGAAGTAAACTTGGAGGACTTCTGACACTTTATTGGTAACGAAGGCACTAGTGGATACGGTAAAACGTGGTAAAGGGAACAGTGAAAACTCAAACTAAACCCAAAATAAACCCAGAATTAACGTAAAGTGAACTAGAGTGAACTCGGAATAAACCCAGCGGACGGCACCGACTGAATCTATTGTTCCTGGTAGTGAACTAATAGGATTCTGCAACAAAAATAATAAATAAACTTAAGATATGGCTATAATACTTAACTTGAAATAGTCCTAACAAAATAATTACAATTCACAAATATTACAGCACAAATTTAGATCTCACAATATAACTAACTATTCACAAATATCACGCAAAAATTTACATGTAACAATATAACCACTTTTCCCAAAAAATTCACCAACATTGAAGCGCAAAGTGCTTCACGACTAACAGAATGAAAGTGACGCGCTTCGGATTATCAAGAAGAACAGACTTTTTCTCTAAATGAAAATGCTAGTAAAGATCGAAAGACAAAAACATTAATGAAAAAATGGGTACAAATATAGCAGAACATATACAAGAATAACTGTTGAATGATCGCAAAAAAATTATAAAGAAAATCGCGGTACAAAAATTAGAGACGCATGAGGCGCGGCTACAATATCACTGAGAATCGGTAATAGCAGATTTCCGAATCATCTGTAATCGTACGAGTGTTATTAAATTAACGTCAGGACGTAGAATAAAGTTGAATGTTTTGGAGAACTGATTTCCAACTAGAATCCAGGCATGGAATTTAAATATGAGTGCATATAAACACATAATTTATGGCACACGTACGAGTGTTATTTAATTAACGTAAGGACGTAGGAATAAAGTTGAATGTTTTGAAGAAGTTATTTCCAACTAGAATAAAGGGATGAAATTTAAATATGAGTGCATATAAACACATAATTTTATGGCCTCCTTCAAATAATCCCAATAAGTTGACTCTCAATTGTCAACTTCGTAAATTAGCCCTTCGAGGCAATTTGCAGCACTGTAAATAGCCATTGAGAGGCAATTTACTACCGTGCAAATTATGTGTAGTGCTCTCCTGTTTTCATCGCACTGCAACTCTATGATAAATTTATCAATGACTTAGCGAAACTGCAAAAGTATTCAGTAAACTACAAAGAATTAACTAATGTAAGAGGATATTAACGGGTGGTATCATTTTGTTATCATATTATCCTAAGTGAACGGTCGCAATTAACATTGGAGATGCTTAAATTTGCAACTCCAAACCAAACGCTCGAATGTTTGTAGAAAGTTTATACTACGGAACGTTTTTTTAACAACGAAAGTGTACTCTTGCAACCTTAACTCGGTATCAGCACGCAGTACTGAACAAAAGTAATAAAAATAATCTTCATGTAAATGGCTGCTTCGAAGAAATATTAAACGATAACAGTTTTGAACATGAATTGCGATGTAATGCAGCTCATTAATTGTTCACCTCAGAAGGCCATGGATTGCAAATGTATTGAGTGGTGAATGTATGGCAATTTATTATTTAGTGATACTGAAAGAATTTTTGTACATTAGATATTTTCATCATAAAATAGCGACATAGAAAAATTATAACTCAATTAAATTTTGTCGAGAGCATTTATGACCAAGAAAGTTTTAGCAAAGAAATCGAATCGCATAAAGATAATTGCTTGGCCGTTGCTATTGTTCACTCATACATCTCATAACTGCTCCAAAACGTGAGCTCGTGCATAGCTTTTTAAGATTAATATCGTGAGCGTCTCGATCAGCCAATAATTTTTTTCTTATTTATTTTAGGACGATGAACAAAAATTTTATCACATTATTTTCGGAAAGCAAATCATTCAACGCCAGATAAAATATTAATTTACGGAGGTCATGCACGTGCGAAAACCAATTTATAATTAGGTTAAATAAAAAATCATACCGAGGCAATCACGCTCAGGTGTGATTCTATAAAAAAAGTGGAGTGAACAGACGATGTTCGTATATTGATTGACTTACGAACTTGCATATGCGCCGAATAAAAGTTTCTGGCATAAATACTGGAAATTGGTGATGTTAGTCATGACTGGAGTTAGAAAACCTTATATTCAATCTACACAACATTTTCTTTTAGTTTTCTGTGGATAAAATCACAAATGTGTATTAACAATTTAGCGCTTTAATACAAGGACAATTTTCAGGACGCTGATGGCACTCGTGGTCAAAGTGGCAATTATTTTAGCCTTTTTATAAGAATGACATGCAAATATATATAACTACATTGCCAGAACTCTGTGTTAAAGAGGAAATGATTCAATATGAACCATTTAAGTTTGGCTATAATGCATACCGGAATAAGTATTAAGATCACTTGATTGCTTCAATCTTAAATTTACCAGGAATTTAAAAGGAAAGAAAATAGCCAAATAGATAACCATTTCTTATAAGAAAAAACGTTTCGGAGTCCAGCTCCATCGTTAGTTCATAATCTAGAACACAGGAACAAACAATTAGTAACCTAAAATTCACATAAAAAATTCACCCAAACTTAAGGACATTAGAAACAAAATTGAAAATAAAACAAGGAAAAATGAGAAAACATGAGCAGACGGTACTATCTATTTACAATTTGTAGAGGATAGGAACTAAAAACAACATTTAAAATGGACTTCTGTTAAAAAACATAACATTATTCTAAAATTCTTTTAGGTCTGAAACACAGGTTGTGGTGGCTAAAACTCTAATATTATTACTATTGGACACCAGAACGTTGCACTGCTCGGCATGAATACGTACAACTGAATGAGAGGATGGGCAAGTATGTTCCCTGTTCTACTATAACTCCTGCCCCTATGTTCTGCAAGCCTAGTCTAAAAATTGCGTGATGTCATACCGACATACGCAGATGCGCACTGCGCACAACTATTGTTAAACTAGGGATGATCGCATAAGAACAGGGATAGGATTTTTGTACTTAAAAACAAGCCAATTTTAAAATTGTTCACAGCCGTACATGAAAATTCAAATGAGGGAGGTATTTAGAGAATAGATCTTTCAATTCCTTTGCCATAGCCCCATATGCGGGCCAATTAAGTAAGGAAAAAACAATAAACACCATTCCTATCGTCAAGCTAAGGAACAACCTCAGCATATTGCTTAGACAAGAATTTCTTAATTTGAGTATACACCAATTGTGATGGAAACCCATTTAGTGAAAAGATGCTGCGCAAATGTTCAAATTCAATGGACATAGCATGGAAAGTAGAGCAAATTCGGAAGCCGCGGTTTAATAACGTTTGAATCCCATTTAATTTCAAACGAAACGAACAAAAGCTAAAAAAGCTGGTGCTTAATCCGGTGAACGACGATTTCCGGTAAACAGATTTCTGGAAACGGCCATCAAATTGCACGACCTTGCAATCAAGAAAAGATAAACTATTGTTGGATTCGAGTTCCATTGTAAATTTGATGGATTTGTGTTGGAGACTGAGATAATCAAAGAACAGGCCTATAAATTTCAATCAATGAACAGAAGGATGTTTGAAAGTTAAAAATGTATCATCTACATATCGGTTATAGAAAATTGGCTTGAAAGTTTAGTTGAATTTCTTGACCGTGAATTTTATGTTACTAATTGTTTATGCCTGTGTTCAAGGTTTTGAACTGATGATGGAGCTGATCTCCGAAACGTTTTCTCTTATAATAAATGATGAACTTTTTGACGATTTCTTTGCTTTTAAATTCCTGGTAAATTTGCGATTTAAGCAGCCAATAGGTTTCAATAATTATTGTCCTTTTATTGACTTGAAATGTATTAGTATTTCATCCAGGAATATATATTATTTCTGCAGAGGGAACATAAAAATAAAATTGGGGGTCTTATTGAACTGGGAACCCTTTCCTAAAAAGTTGTCATCCTTCGTTAATGGTGGCTTATATATTTCAACTTGTCTATTAGCCCGCAATTTCGATTCTTCAAACCGAGTTGAAATAAAAGAGTAAACGATTCTTCAAGCCGAATTTCAACTAAAAGAATAATTTTCTCGGTCGAAGGTTTGTATTTTTGATATTCTTCCAAGTTTAAGATTCAAGGCCTGCAAACAATTTAATATTCATCTTATGCCCTTCTGTGTCTGTCATTTCAGAGCACGATGCAAGTTGAGCGATTGTGCACACTAGCTATATTTTTGACAACATTGATCGACCTGCGCAAATGGCGAACCTAACTAATATGTTTACTCAACAAAGTCAGCGAAAGCTGTTCAAACAGATGGGCATCTGTGAATGCTGCATAAGTTTAATATGCATCATTTGAGCAATACGTGCACAAAGAACAGAATCACTTCACTGGCTCTGTCGGGACTGTGAGAACCTGGCTCGTGGTGCATATATTGCAAGCTTTAATTAATAACCTATACACCAAAGCAGGAAATCGAGTTAGAGCAACTAGCAGCTGTAGTTCCGCTGCGAAGGAGGTTGGAAAAGTTATTGCCAAGATTGAGAAGAGAACTAGTAAGCGCTCTTCGCTAGTACTAAGTCTAAGACGATCGACGATATTTCTGATTTGAAAATAGATCAGTGCAAGATATTATCTTATGGTGGCAACGCTAATGTTCTTAATGTGTGTACTCCGTCTTTACGGAGGTGAATTTTGATTGTTTTCTGTCTTTGCCGGATAGTCTAGTAATGGGCACAAAGTTAAAAAGTTTTTCAATAAAATAATAAGTACTTTTATAAAAAGAAGAAGTGTCTAGTCGCTCTAGATCCAAGCAAGTCATATTGACATGTAGGTTTTCACCCTAGACGAATAACAGAGTTTGCGGCTATTCTGACTTATTTTTTTCATAGGATAGTGAACGGTGTGTCTTTTGCACTCTATTTAATTGAGCTTTGGTGGCACTTTTATCCAGAAAGCGACAATATCACGATTTTAGATCTATGAACATGGCACGAAAAGGATAAAAATCGGCGACAGGCCACATCAGGCCTACACTTCAGCGCCGACATCACTATGTTATGTTATGTTATGTTATGTTAATATCAGTACGAGTATCAATCGCAGTGTCAATCTTCCAAGCGTGGTGTGTAATATGGACTTAAGAATAAGAGAGTGATTGTTCACTAGATTATCAACCACCTCCTGTGGGGCTGACAACGGTTGCAAAAGTTAATTATCTGCCTTGAATCATTGGCGATTGTTACGTGGTGTTAAGAAATGAGATGACATTAAAGAAAATATGGAGATGATTGAAATGACAACATTGGGAAAAGATCTAGGGATTCACGTCAACAAGGACTTATAAACATATTGGAACAAGAGTTAATAAACGTAAATGAACTACTTAGACTGAGCCGACGTTTCTAAGATGTAGAATTCATGAAGCTGTTTTTAGTTCCATTCGCACGCCCGGACCTGGAGTTTGGTAACGCGGTCACCAATAAAGGAAGCGCAAATCAGAAGAAATATAACTCAGTACTCACTGCAGTGAGTGACAGAGAGCGCATTTTCTCGTCGACGAAAACGTGAAGTCACGGACGGACAGACGGACATCACGAGCACAATAGTGCATCTTTTCCATAAAGGAAAAAATGCGCAAAATACTACAGGTTACGGGAATTATAATGCAATCAAAAATTTTGTACATTTTAGTGCTCAAATAGAGACATCAGTAAGTGATATTTTTTCTCGAGTCACTCACATGAAGCAAATGAATTACAAAAAAGATGAAAGGAATGACGCCGCTTGCCGTGGTTGGCAACTCTCGCAGGCAAGTATACTATAAAATACTTTATTTCTTCAGCGAATTAGTTTTTAATTTCGGTGGTTAAATACTTTGAAGCGCTAAAATACTGCGTCCAATCAGGAAATGGCGAGTAATTTCTAATTATGAACGCTGTTTTTTCCTCTCACGGAGCGGTGAGAGAAAACCACGAAACCTCTAAAGAGTTACCGGGTGCAATAGAGAAACTTACTTTTCTAAAAAAAACTCGCAAAATTTTAAGATGTGAAGGTAAAGAGCTGGAGGGAGATGTGTCCGAGACGGTGTGCGTATCTTAAATTTTTACTCCGTCACTGACAGTCGCGATCAAGCAGGTAGACGAGTGAGCACCATGGTTGAACTAATATAAGGCTGACCCACGGCGGTGACTATTTTTCGCCATTCTGCGCATCTCTAGAGTGACGTCACTGTGGGCACAAAATGTAAATAGTGTAGATAAACACATTGTTTTTATGTCATCTTTGAACGCTTTTGAAAAAATTGACCTCATCAAATGGCCCAAGAAAATTTATTTACTGCATGCAACTAGTGTTATTTTAAGTAAAACCGGTGTTACAAATCAGTTTGACCTCACGAGGTGATGTCGCAGGAGCCAAGGTGACATCACGGGTGGAATAACAAATGACATCCGCAAGGCGCAGCTGCGCATGGGTCAACCTTGTATAAGTTCAACCATGAGTGAGCACCGCGCATATGCCGTTATACGACATACTTTTTCATAGTCAAAAATGGAGAAAAACTCTGGTCGGCGCGCCCCAAGATTTGGCTTTGGGCTATGGCAACAAAAAAAAAATAAATTGTATTTGGTTATCTGTAAGAAAACAGTAGAATTGCATCGACCAGTGCAGTAGTTTTCTTATCATGCACCTCAAAAGTTAATTTCTATGACGCATATCATAGAAGCCATTTAATGAGCGCCTGGAGTAATGCAAAATAAGAATACTACATGCAATATCCCATAATACACTGTAGAATGATAGAGATACCTCTAAACGGTTTCATCTCATTCTACTATTTATGTGGTCGAAACTATTTATAGCGCTCTGGGAGGCGATAATCTTTGTGTAGCCGTTATAAATTCCATATATGTCAGCTCCTGCATTCACTTCAGATGTACCATGTGTATAACCCTCCATACTTTCTCGCGCTGCTATCGATCGTTGTAATATAGCGACAAAAATTATATTTATGGGCGTCGTATAATTAGTTCATCGCAACGACCATCGCAAATATCTTACCAAAACCACTTCACAGTGATTTTTTTCTGCATGACATACACAAGCCTGCCTCGGAGGGTTGGCTGCTGGAGCATCTGTGGGAAATTTCCCACCGTTAATAAGATTTCTATTCTTTAAACTGAATTTAGTTATAATTTATGTTTGGGTAATATTAAGATTAGTCTAGGGTAAGTTTAATGTTAGGGTAATTTAGGTCAGACCCGGTTTTCCTTAAACAGGCGAGTTCGCACTGATACACCATCGTAGCCACACCAAATTTTTTTATCTCCAGCCTGCCTGTCGCTGCCGCCGCTACTTCACCTGCATTCAACCATAAGTCTAAATTTCTTCCTTGTTCTGTGATTTATCTATTCCTTGGTTTGACTGCCCGATATTCTTTCGTTTTGTTTATTTTGCTCAAATCTATGCTTAATTAACGTTGCGATGCTTCAGACTTCAATTGTTTAATTTATCAAATTTAATTTCAATGATTCAACTTTAAGTAGATGAGGTACCAACTAGAGCTCTATTTTTTAAGAGTTCACACCGATTCGCTTAACCTTTATTCTTACTTCAACGCACCAATCTTCAACTATTCTTACTTTAATTCCGTCTGAAGCATCCACCTTCAACTGATTTCTTCTTTTTTCACCCAATGCAATTCTTCCAAAAAGTGCGTTAGCACACTGAGTGGCATTTAATCTCAGGTGATTATTTAGTTTACCTTAACCTCGTATACATTTATTGATTTAAGTTACTGTATGCTTTTTACTTTGTTTTCTATGACCTTTTTATTCAAAATAACCCAATTTTCACAGTATGAACCGCAAACCTGGTGCGTAGCTGGTGGCGGAGCAGCAGCCGCGACTTACCTGTTACCGCTTCACTTGACGCGGTCCAGCCATTCATTATCTCTTGGCTTACCTTTTGGCGCAACTGAAACCGTCCCGGCTCCAGGAATTCAGCAAGATTCCAAGCTTAAAGTTAATATCCAGACTACTAAATTCAATAAATTTTCTCGAAAGTTTTATTTGCTTCACTACCTTAACGAAAGATACGATTGTATGAAATTCTTCATACATCGCTCGTATTTCATCGCCCACCATCTGTCAAATAATTCAGGCATACGAAGATGCAGCAACTAACGCAAGAGACCTCAAGGGAGCGCCCTTAACCGATGCTATTTTCTCTGGTTATTAAGTTGAGGATTTATTGTATCGTGACGAGTTGGAAGTGGGTGAATCCCTGGCATCCCTCTGAATTTTAGAGCTTATAGAATTGAAGTGAATAAAAGTTTCAAAGACGAAAGCGCCCGAGCTGCCAACTCGTATTTAGTCAAGTGGCTGTGCCCCATGCCCTTCGTTGGGGCGATGCTTGGTGCGGTGATATCGTGGCCGCTGCTGACCTTCGTCGGGAGACGAGAGAGCGTCATGCTCACTCTGCTGCCCACCGCTCTCGGTTGGCTCATCGTTGGTAATTATTACACTTTAATCTCTATTGATGAACATATGTATTTAGCACACACTTAATTTATAAGCCAATTCTCTTTCATAAGTCTAGTTCCCCCATGTTATAACATAACATAGTGATGTCGGCGCTAAAGTGTAGGCCTGACGTTGGCCTTTCGCCGATTCTTTTCCTTTTCGTGCCTTGTTCATAGATCTAAACTCGTTTCATTTGACCGGATCTTTTCATGACTGTCATAATCTTCAATCTTTCTTCGTATGACTTGCCCTTCAAGCCTGGAATTATCCTTGTTGCACGTCTTTGAACATTCTCTATTAAATTTCTGTCCTGCTTTACATTTGCATTAATAAATTAGTTAATAATTTGTAAGTGACGGTAAGAAATTTGTCGAGCATCAATAATATTTTAATATTCTGAATTAATAATGACTTTCGGTGTGATATATGAATCACGATGTTTTTCTAAAAGCATTAAGAGAATCTCGCTGACGGGCTGTCCAAATTCACAGCGTTGAGTGACAACTTCACCACGCTCCTGGTGGGGCGCTGCCTGACAGGCATCTGCATGCATGAGCTGCTATATACGCCGTGTTTGTGAACACATACATCGGCGAGATCTCGTCACTTGACATACGAGGAAACCTCAGTGAATTGGGATAGCTTTTTCAATATATAGGGATAGTTTTGTCAATATATAGGGATAGTTTTGTCAATATATAGGGATAGTTTTTTCAATATATAGGGATAGTTTTGTCAATATATAGGGATAGTTTTGTCAATATATAGGGATAGTTTTGCCAATATATCCGGATAATTTTGTCAATATATACGGATAGTTTCGTCAATATATATACGGATAGTCTTGTCAATATATAGGGATAGTTTTGTCAATTTATACGGATAGTTATGTCAATATATACGGATAGTTTTGTCAATATATAGGGATAGTTTTGTAAATATATAAGGATAGTTTTGTCAATATATAGAGATAGTTTTGTCAATATATCCGGATAGTTTTGTCAATATATAGGGATAGTTTTTTTTTCAATATATACGGATAGTTTTGTCAATATATGGGGATAGTTTTGTCAATATATAGTTAAAGTTTTGTCAATATATATGGATAGTTTTGTAAATATATAGGGATACTGTTGTAAATATATAGGGATCCTGGATACTGTTGTTAATATATAGGGATAATGTTGTAAATATATAGTGATAACTTTGTCAATATATAGGGATAGTTTTGTCAATATATAGTGATAGCTTTGTTCATACTGACATTGAAAAAAATATGTTTGGCAGTGTACACAGTCTTAAGTTGTAAAGATAATTGAAATGTCAGAAGGGGTTTTAATATGTACAATAATAATATATATCAATAATTAAAATAAATGTTAATTCAAATGATTTAAATCTAACGACTTTGGTCATCATAGATTCAAGCCATAAAGTTTCAATGCGTCATCGAGAATATATGAAGGCTTCAAGAGCTTCTCTGACTAACCAGCGGAATATGCGTTAATTAACAATCTCCACTTGTATGAATGCTGAAGCTTGCTCAATTTTTTCAATTTTTTATAATTAACAAATATAATTTATATTTATAAATAAATATAACTTTTAATAACTTCAAAATAAAACGTTTAATCACACAGTATGAATAAAAGTTTTGTAATATTGAATCGCACATACATTTTTTCAAGTGTTTCCACAGCTGTATTATACAACGGCATCATAAAATTCCGGCCAGGGAATGCATTAAAATGGCGGCTCACTATTTTTATTCTAGCACAGATAAGCACTATTTTCCTGGGTTCCATGATTACACTGGAGACTCGACGCACCACAGCCGTACTATCAACGTCAGATATTAGTTGCCCAGATATTGCAGCATATATTATTTTGAATCAACCACTAGGTAACCCCCCAGAAAACTTGACTTAGAACGCTGTGATTAGCATGCTGTCTTGCATTCAAACATAACTTCGATAATTTCCTGATATTTCTTGTCATTGACGCATATTTAGCAATGAGCGCAGGCTCGAGCTTAAGGGTATTGTATGTGATGGGCGTGGTGTACTCCCAACACCAGGGGCCACGGCTATAAACTAAAAAACTGCATTTTAACACATCCATGCGACAACATTTCTTAATTCTCGCTTCGAGTCATCGATATGTGGAACAGCCTCTCTTATAGCATCGTTGACGCTCCGAGTATGAACGCCTTCAAGAACAGACTAGACGAAGCTATGCAGGAGCAATGTTCAGTCTTAAAATGCCTAGCAAATTACGGAGCAGGCAATAAGTCCAGCAGCTATCTCAATCAATCGTCAGATATGGAAAGATCGGGTTCCAAAGGCCAGATCCCTTGTGAATCAAGTCACGAAAAATTCAAGAATCGGCAACAGGCCATGGGCCTATTTCTTCAGTGTCAACACTTCTATTCTATTCGTACGTCCTGTGCATGTGGCTGCCGTGCCAGCAGCTCGCTGTGACGTGCCCATGGGTTCTTCTGTGGCGTGCACGTCACTGCTTTCTTTCTTTCCTGAGTCCCCGACTTTCCATTTACTTAAAAATAGAACAGGCAAAGCAAAAGCAGCGCTTCAAAGATTCCGAGGTAATATTGTCCTATGGTTTACTGAATCACAGAAGCCAAATGGAAATTTTATATCGTTGTAAGCCTAGAACCCTGCAGATAGAAAATATTACCTGAAATACGCAATCGCTTCTTCCTTCAAGGCCGCGACGTTGACATAGAAGAAGAGTTTGGGAAGCTGCAGCAATTCGTCCAGTCAAACGCGACACAAAATCGATCGTGCATGGTC
Organism: Hyalella azteca; assembly: GCF_000764305.2. NCBI lineage: Eukaryota > Metazoa > Arthropoda > Malacostraca > Amphipoda > Hyalellidae > Hyalella > Hyalella azteca. The sequence continues at coordinate 45,674 of NW_025937659.1, read as the reverse complement.
ACTCATCACACAAGCGACAAACCCCTGTACAAACCCCTGGTTATTGTCGGCTTGGTCTTCGTGGCACGAACATTTACAGGCATAACTGGCATCGAGTCCCACAGTAGCCTCATTCTTAAGGTAAAGGTTGCACCTATTCCTTCGTGAGTGTTAAGTGGTAATTTTTAGCTATAGTTCATACACCTATGAAGATAATTCTCAAACGTGTCGGAATTTTTATCCGAAGACACATTTATAGAGAAATATTGTCACATAACCCTTAGAGACGAACAGGTTTTTTTTACCTCCCAAAATATATAGTACATAATCAAGATTGATAGGCAGGGGTTTCAGTGTGATTTAATTACCCAGAAAAAATCAAATCACAAGTTTTTTTAAAACGAATCCCTAACCGCTGACTGTCAATAGTTATTCGTTACAGGTCTTCTTTCACGCATGATGTTCTATTGTTGCTTACACATTAAACTAAGGGTTTACCTTGATTTATTATTATTATTGTTAGGGAATAGAATACATTTATTCATATTTCATTGTAACAATTTTTCCATTTTCATTTAGAGCTTTCCATACTTTAGGTTATGCAAACATCCGGGATTCAGTCATTCATGTTTTAGTTACGCGCTGGCAAGGACTGCCACGGTGCCACCCGGCACAACGCAATTGTACATACGTGTTTTACTGAATATATTGTGAAGCCGTTGTAGCCGTCAACACTTCAAACCGTCCGTATCTAGGCCGTGGGTCGAACCAGCCCTCGGTCGAACGGCCACTTGTCGAAGGACGATAAATTTTGGAACAGAACTAAGCTATCTGAAACCTAACCTCAGATGCGGTGAACGTAAAATAACGTAATTTAACGATGCCCGGAAGTCAGATTCGATCCGCGGCCTGGTAGTGCACGGCAGATTCTATGCGAAGCCGGAGGAAGACAAAGCCGAGTGGTTCACGGCTGATTGGTGGATGTCCATTGTCCGGAGAGATCCAAGGCGTTCGATTCAGGACTTATTGGTGCAAAAAATTGGTGGTGCACGCACGGCTGCGCTCCCGCGCCCGCTGCTGATCGCTCCTGCGTCTGGCGTTAGCTTATGTCTAGGTAAGAGCTGCTGGTCGCTTACTATCGGCATTTTTTAAGATTTCCCTATGCTTTTTTACTATTTGTGAACGAGTTAAATGATGAACTTGCCTTTTCTATACCAGGGTACTTTCTATTCCCCCATAAACACGGTTTTTTCCTCCAATTTAAAGAAATATGTCGTCTTCAATTCTGCAAGTTATTTTAAATACATTCATGGCAAAGCCGGAGTAAGCCCGCCTATCTATAACTACATTTTCGAGTGACGGTGTATAATGCTTGACATTGACCATACGTAGGGCTAGGCACTGGTGCTATACGGATCTTATCAGTACCAACCATACAATTTATTACAATGAAATTTAGTTTAAGCTGTTAGATTTTAATTTCCATTCAAATTTGAAATCATGGTATAGAATGTAAATTTATGCCTTTGTTATGTGAAATTGTTCCAGGAACATGGATAGAATATTTTATAATGAAGGGATCATGAAACCCCGTCTATAGCTATCGCGAGCAGCGGAATAGCCCCTACGAAACTTAGATCCTGTTACATAAGGAATTCATATAAATAAGTGTATTTTTGTGTAAACGCACTAGTCATTGGTCGTCATCGTTCAAAATAACTACATGTACTATTTTTAGCAAGTAGAACTATACACTTCACCGCAATTTTTTGTACAAGTTCATGTGTGGCAAAGTTTCTCCATAGTTAGAGGGAAGAAGCTAAAAATTCTTAAATCTGAACACACTCTTTAACTCTCATTTCGTCAACATCGGCACCACTCATTTGCAAGCAAATTCCGTATTGTTTAAAATAATACATCTCCTACAGACATGAGTTTTAAAAATGTCGTTCATTAAAGTAATAAGAGGTTCCGTGATATCTTTGATATTTTGAATTGTTAGGTCCATCATTGGCAAGAAAATTTCCTCAAAAATTATTTAGAAATTCCAGTCTGAATTTCAGTGAAGGTAATCTTCTTCTTAAATGAAGCCATGATAATAGATTTTCCACTTCAGTTCGCAGCTAGCCAAGTTGATTCGTTACGATTTATCATAATATATTTCATCATCCTAAGATTTGTTTCAAATAGCTTTTTCATTTTCCAGTGTTGTTAAACCGTACTGAAAACGAACTTATTATTGGTTAGTTAAAATTCAACTTGCAGTTATCAACTCAATCCTGATAGCCTGTCATATTTAGAATGTAGAAATATTTCTTATTTGTCGGCATGAAGCTTGGCGCTCTACTTGTATATCCTGGACAAGGCTGGCGAGCAGGCTGTGAAGATGGTATCCTGGCTACCGCTGCTCTGCCTCACGGTCTGCGTCGTGGCCTACATCGGATACGCCTGCGTTGCCTGGTATTCTTTTAGGTAGGCTCACTAAACGGAAATTGACAGTACTTTACTACTAGTTAGAGAAAATCAATTTTAAGTTAAGTTATGTGCACATCTAAACTAATCGAATTTATATAGCTTCAGAAGAATATATACGCGAACTTTGATATTATCGCTGAATGAATAATTCGTTTTCAGTGTCATCTCACTGGGCCAATTCGTGTTGATGATTTGCCGTTGTGAAAATTCTTTGAGCTCCTGTAAAGACTTTATTGCACACATAGAACGTATGCATCACCAGTGCTATGGTCGAACCATATTTCAAATTCCAGCGATATAACTTACGATTTTCAGTTGCAGGTTTCCACCTTCACAAAAACTGAAATTTTAACATGGGAAATGTTTGTAATGAAGCCTCTATACTTCATTGGGGTTCGTTACGCGGATACTTTCAAACATCTGCGAACAAAGCTAATTTTTATTGAACTAGAACAGAACAAACAGTAAATTACACTGTGATATAAATGAGGATACTGGACAAGCTAGATGCCATGCCCAATAAAACAAGTTACAATGGGTGTAACGAGGTTGTGGCACTTCCCAGCTCCTAAGAGCCTACTGGGAACTATCCAGAGAAGATCTTGGATCGTTCGGTCCCGAAGACAGCCCGCTCCAGACCCGCAACCCAACATTGAAGATAAATACCTACATTCAAACAGACTACTTACTTTGGCACATACATAACTGAATAAACAAAGTGTTATCATTTTATATGCAAATAGTATGACACAAGAATAACAAATTTATTGTAACAATTAACTGGATCTAGTAAAGCAGCTCACCAATAGAGGCCGATTAAGTTCACTGGGAACACAGCAGAACAGTGGCGCATTCAGTCAACTAGGCCTAGAAATGGGTTGTTCACGGGAGGACTGCTTCGCAGCGACTGACCTAAGGCACAGTTTAGTATCTCGTGAGAATGATTACGAGTTGTTGCCATATAAGGTAAAACTTACAAACTTACAATGTTACCACCGTGGTTCAAGGAGAAGGCCGGTGCGATAACGATGCTCAGTGCAAATACCATGCACCAGTTGATGGTCATTTTGTTCAACCAACAAGAGGTGATATATCAATGGGATTTAATTTGACTGATTGAAAATATTTAGTATTAATTATTATTGCAAGTATTTAATTAACAATATGAGCTACTTAGCCAGACGGAGGAATCTAAACAAAACGCAGACTAATTTATATATTTTTTCTCCGACAAAAAGATTTGTCTTTAGCAGATTGTGATTATAAAAACTATTATCATAGTTTAATAATGTCATTAAGACTATCTTCACGTCCAGATCATAAACTATATTAAAATATTTGATATATTCACTATATTAATGTGACCCATTAAATGTGCACTTATTTCCAGGACTCACTTCAATCATACGGCTTATTTCTAGCGCTGGCTGCTCTCAACGTTGCTGCAGCAATACTGATCGCTATGTTCGTCAAGGAAACAAAAGGAAAAACACTGCAGGAAATATCAGAACTTTTCGAAGAGGAGCCAAAACTTATTGAATACGGAAGTATTGAATGTTGATTCGAATCTTCCTTTTCAAAAAGGTCCCGCGGGCAGCAATACTTGGACCTAGAAGTAATGGTTCTCAAATTTTAATTGCTTGTTATTTGGTTTGCCTTGGTTTACAAAAACGTGTCTTAGATATGAAGCTATCGTAGAGTGCAATGCTCTAATTCAAGTTGCTCTTTTTGAGACCACTTTAATAAATTAGGAAGTGACTACAATTTTCATTGCAATGTTATACGTTTTGCTTTAAATAAATATTTCTTCGCCTGTGACTGAGTTTCTGTTTAATATTGCCATAGAGCTATTCTCCCTCCATTGTTTATCGGAATCGTTAAAATGTTTCCGGATTAAATGTGAGTTTAGGGCCTGGTAAAGCCGCTGTTAAATCTACTGCGTTAATCCCACACAAATTAGCAAAGTATATCCTGATCGAAAATTTCGAACTAAATTTGTCTGCAAATCAGTCCGGCAATTGAATGGCCTGGAGTGACGCTTGTCTTGACCTTAGTCATTATAGAAGTCCAATGTATTCAGTCAAATGGAGTTCATAGAAAAATTTTTTTCTTGATTTCTGATCTGGAAAACATTCCAATAATTTTGTTTTTTTATCGTATTAGTCGAATTGATACAAAGCCAGAACCACAAAAACTCCCTGACAACTGGTGTCATGCATCCAGTTGCTCGATCTTCACAGTTGCTCCCTGTGCTTAGTTGCACCCTGTACTAGTGCTTAGCACTAGTATATCATTCACTTACTTTGTTGAGACATAAACCTTGTATGAATGAAGTTTTTTAATACGGCCGCCTCCTGTTTGAACTTTGTCGATGAGTTCGCGTAACACCAGATACACATGCAATTTCATTTTACTAATATAATTCACTAATTCGTTATTAGTAAATAATAATATAATAACAATAATCGCGGTTTCAGCGTTTAGTAGGCCGTAGGCCTGTCGCCGATTCTTGATATCGCAGAACTTTCACGGCATTTTGCGGTCTCGAACTCGCAACTCACTGCTACAATTCTCCTTTGCTTAACCGCCTTGCCTCCTTGCCGATTCTGACCAGAAACTGGCGCACAGAGCTGGGATCGAACCCGCTCCTCACTGCGTCAATCATGGTACTCTGAACTGTAACCACTGGACCACCCTACCACACCAATGGGCCACCCAGCCATTGGAATTTTGCCGCTGAAAAAAAGGAGGCGTTATAGTCTACCTCAGAAACTCCATCGCGGCAAAAATTGTATAGCTTTTGCCGGGTACGAAATGTACCGCTGGAATTTTGTAGTGGGTCGGTACCAGAACAAAATTTTTGGGTTGGCCTGACTCTGAATTAGGTGCCGCTTAAAATTCGGAGAGCACGTATCATCTTCTATTTGTCTGCCTCTGCTAAGGGTTTGAAGAGCAGCCTCTGGTCAGTTTGCAAGCTAGATATGACTCAGCTCGGCCAACCTATGTCACACTCTCAGACGACTATAAATTCCTACAAAAAATTCTGACCTTAGGAAGATTACGATCGAGTGGCCAAGTATACTCAGAATTACTTTGCGCAGAAAGAAGCGACAATTCGGCCGAAGCCTAGGCGCTCCCCAAATTTAGTGAACGGGTTAGTGGTTTGTGACAAGTTTTGAATTGCCCTCGAGAAAATCGCCTCTCGCGTACCTCTTGTACAAGTTTTATGGCACTTGCACCTCAGGTTGGGAACCACTGCCGTGAATGTAGACATTGAATGTGCTGTTTCAGGCGGTGGCTCTCTCTCAGATGAAAACAACGGGTGATTTTTAGGTGTGTGATTCAAGGCAGGGGTCGGCCTGTTCGATAAGCCATTCGAGTATCGAGGCATGGCGACGGAGAGCTTTTTCACGCTAAAATTACATAGGTGTAGTTAGCGTTCAGAGGAAGCAGCGCTAAGTGTATTGAAGGACGTAATACCCATAGTTAGATCAATTGGGAATTTTTGGGTTATAATTGGGCTTGGTGAATGTAATATCACTAAAACAAGGGTTTTTGAGAAGCAACTTTTATATCGACCAGTAATGAATAAGCAGTCCCACTCCGTGACGTTTGATGTAAATAAGAAAGTATCCCGACTCAGAACTTAAAAGAGTGATTATGAGGATTCGCAGACGACCAAGACTGCGAGAGGCTACAGAAAGACTTGTAAACAATAACTATTGGGACCTAGTAAATAAAATGCGATTAAACGGCACCAAGTTCGAAGTGATGAGATAAAGAGTCGGCACAGTTACAGGGAAGCTGCATCGCTACTTAGAATCAGAGGGTGCATAAATTGAGGTGAAGCAACTAGTTCGAGAACTCGGAGTGTTGCTGAGTAACGAAGCAACGTTCGTTGACCACATTGAGGAAATAGTTGCATGAGGCAGACAACGGATGGGATGGATTTGGCGGACATTCCGAACGAGAGAAGCAGCGCCAATGATTACGCTAGGGCCCCCATGCTCCCCAACCTTGAGTACGGCTGCCAGCTTCGGGTGCCGCTCAAAGCAGGCGCAGTGCGGAAACTAGAGTCAGTCCAGCGGACATTCAAGTCCAGGATCAGCGGTATGAGGGAACTGGAGCTGAACTACTGGATTAGGTTGAAACACCTGAAACTGTACTCACTAGAGAGGAAAAGAGAGAGGTATATCTGAGATATATATACTGTACACTTGGAAGATAATAACCGGACTGGCTCCCAACTTTGAAAGTGACACATCCAAAATAGTGACATATTACGACGAAAGTAGAGGGAGATTCCTAAGTAAGTAGTAGGGGATTGTAGGGAGAATACTGTACAGGATTCTGTTAACCCACCGGACAATCCCCTACTACTTAATTAGGAATCTCCCTCTACTTTCGTTGTAATATGTTTGTTTCGTTGTAATATATGTTACTATGTCCTCCATTTAACAACCGAACTGCGGCCAGAATTTACACTCTTCATAAGGTATCACTGTCCGTAGCAGGAACGATACTGTCCAATGCTTGGTGGTGCCTAAGGTGCTGAGAGGAGGCGAGTTCACCCTTGCGATATTCAAGAGGATGTAGCGGATCTCGCTACATTGCTACTTTTATATTTAGGAAAATATTTCAGAGAGAAGTCATGCTATCGAACCCGCTTGCGTTAGGCAACATTCATTATTATTATTATTTAGCCGAAATTATTGGTGATAATGTTACTGATGGTGCACCTGAGGAAAAGACGGCAAGCAGCTCGATAACGGTGGCCGTAAGCAACAAAAGAGGTGTTCGTACTTCGTGAGTTTTGATGTAAACGGAGAAATTACGCTATAAAAATTACGTTAAAATGATGATTTATCAGCTCAAATCAGTATTAAATAAATATTAATGATAAGAGACGAAGAAAATATTTGATCTTGATTTGGTTTTGAGTATCTCAGTAAAGGAGCCGTAAAGATTCTTCTTTACCTCATATCTGTCGGTTATTTGAAATGTGAGTTTTTTTTCCCATCGGACATGTTCCTTTTATGTTCTACAGCCCCAACCATCAGAGTTCCTGGTTGATACTGTATTTAGAAATTCAAATTAAGTGGTTCATCAATTGTTAGGGTGATATATTAGTTGTAATATTTAATATAGGCAATAAACTGGACAATAACATAAAGAATTAAAACATTAAGACATTCATTTATTAATGGGCTATATACAAAATGCTCAAACTGTGAGAAAAAAATTAATATCCATGTAAAATATCAGTTCCACCAATAAGATTATATTAACTTGGCTGGTCAGGCTTACGTCACAGGAAACCACCATGAGTCCCCTAACTTGGGAGCTAATCATTTCTTTGATTACAGTCACTCATAAATTAAGCGTTTTATTTTACTAACATGGTTGGTCGACTAAATACGAGTAGTCACGATAGTCGTTGTAAACTAACTACCCTTAAACTACTATAGTGCTTGGACCTAAACGAGGTCCAACGAGTACTTGGATGCAAAATCTATGAAGCTGTTGATTGTTGCCCTAGTGAGCGAGTTTATGATCGAAAAGTCAGATCAAGATGTGACTTTTTCTAGGATTCTAAGATGCTGGTATGTGTTTACGCAAGACCTGCCATAGAATTTTCGCAAGTAAATTGACTGGAATCCGGCGATATTGTTTATTTTTGTTCACTCGACGCTTTAGTTAATCATCTATTGACTGGATCGATCGATAAATTAATTTGCTGAGTGTGAACTACTCTCATTCTGCATTACCGGACGTAACAATGTTATTAAAATATCATTTGAAAAATCACTATGAATTTTTCAAGTTATTCTGATTTTCCAAATGAAGGGTCGCCTGCCGAAGCCCACCACTGCCCTGGATGTAATGGACCATCCTGATTCCTTCCTTCCGTAGCCTTCAACACTTCTGGACAATCATATCTAGGCCGAGCGTCGAACCAGCCCTCGGTCGAACGGCCTATCGTCGAAGGACGATAAATTTTGGAACAGGACAATGCTATCTGAATCGTAACCTCAAATGCGGCGAACGCAAAATTACGTAATTTAACGATGCCCAGAAGTCATATTCGATCCGCGGTCTGGTGGTGACTGGTGCACGGCAGGTTTTATGCAATGCCGAATGAGGACAAAGCCGAGTGGTTCACAGCTGATTGGTAGATGTCCGGAGAGATCCAAGGCGTTCGATTCAGGGCTTGTTGGTGCACAAAATTTGTGGTGCACGGCTGCGCTCCTCAAATGAGTTGCCACCTTCTATTTTTATAATCATTTTCAGACACTACGTATCGGGTCAAGTTTTTGTCGTTTAGTCCGGTTCCGTTCTCCGGTGCGGATCTCAGTTTTTGTTACTGTGTTCTAATAATGTAATATCAGCTGATTAGTTGTGACGCGTGACTTCGAGCGGGGTGAGCGTGCTCGGCGCTTGGGTGTTTCTCAATTTTATTCGTCAACCTCATTTTGTTGACTGTTATTAATTCGCGTTATGTGCAGTGTTTTTGATGGAGATGGAATACAAGAACTGGCTGCAGTTACTACTGAGATTTTGTTGGGGTAAGGCAAGCAACTAACTTGCTAAGCGTACATCTATTGTTAATTGTTACACAATCCCGACCGACAATGTACAGTGATTAGGACAGTGACTGTGCAGTCTGTGCTGAGGACTTTTTCATATTAATTTGTCAATTTGATTGATTTGNTTGACAGTATCTCTGATGCAAGAAATACTGGCTAAATACATTTTAATTTAGAAATTAAGGTCAATCAAAAATTCGAAATTTCTGCTGTCAGGGCTATGTTGGTTCTTGCGAACCGATTGTTGCATCCAGTCGCTTATATTGAAAATAAAATGATTTAAGCAAGTATTTCTTGCATCAGAGATAATTCAAAGTTTGCTAATGTTAACAGCATTATAATACATGCAGTAACGTACATTTTTTTATAGATATTAAAAATTTAGGCTCTATGACTTGTATACTATGTCTATTACAGTCTATAGGATTTTGAATCGATGCATGCATTCAAATTCAAATTAGGTCCACCCACGCCCCACGGCCAGTGTAGCTGTCAGCTCACCTTCTTCAGAAGTGTGAAAGCTTTTGCCGGTGAAGGTGTGTTTTACAATCAGTCCATAAAGAAGTGTTGATCGGTTCAAAATGACATAAGAACAGGTTCTTTTGAATAACCTATGGATTGGCACCATGCCCGGCGATGCATCTTAAAATTACCCGGCGACCCTTAGGGCTTGAAAACCCATATATTGGCGACACTGCATCCACCCTCTGCACCCTGGACTCTGTGTGGATAATCAGGCAAGACAGGCTTCATTTGTAAAGTGCATGTGTCAATATTGATCATTTGGAATTGGCCAAATCAATTATCATCAGGACAGGCATAGCTCAGAGTTTTACTTTCAATTTTTATTAGGCATATTGGAAACTTTCTTCCTTGATCACTTGATGTACCGGTACATGCCAAAATAAATCTCTGCACAGAAAAAATCAGTGTACCTAAATCACCGTGTGGTACACCTCACGTTTCTGACACAGTAACACAGGCTTGTAGTTTGATATAAATAAACAATTAGCCTATAAATATCATATTTACCCTACCAGTATATTTTTATATACCTACCTATAATTGAAATTTTTATCCAATATCTTATATACTGTATTTCGGTATTTCCTTTCAATTTTTAAGTATGATAAACTTTTTCTCAAATAAATTAGTTTGTCCACATCAATTCAGAAATTCCTATTATATAAATTATGTAGCTGAAAAATTGCTACAAAAAACAGGTTTTTAAAATATATAAAAATAGTTGAAATGTTATGCAGAATTTTCCTAAAAATCTTCCTCTTTAGTTTCAGTTTGAGAGAAAACTGTTCTCAAACTAAAGAGGAAGATTGGCCAGAATAAACCTGGGCTGTGAATTCAAACAAAATGCTGGTAGCTAAGCCTGGCCAATTGTACTGTTTATATGGCCTTTTACTTTTGGCAATTTATTTGGTGAAAAATATGAAAAACTGCCAATTTAGTATTTTTACCTATGAATTTTAAAATTACTAGTTAAATCATCAAATGATCATTTTTACCTACAATTTTAGGAAAATTCTGCATAACATTTCAATTCTTTTTATATACCATCCAACGGGGTAAAAAGGGACGGTTTTGAGCATTTTTTGTTAACAACTTCTTACCATGAAACATTTCAGAAAAAGGTTTAGGCTCATTTTATAGCTCTTTGCAAGGGTTATCGAATGGCATCTTCAAAAAAATTCCATATGCTATTTGTAAGCTGCTAGACGCAATATAAAAGGCTCTTGAATTAATCTGAAGATAAGGTAAAAAGGGACACTTGAAATAAAACTCAACTTTAAATATTTGAAGCATGCAGAGTGTACTCATCTATTACTAACAGTAGGTACTCTAAAGTCCTCTTCTTCCTTTGTAGATGATGTAAATGTAGAATAGATGAAATTTTCTGTGATTTTTACTTGGTTTTTCTTCATTGATATAATATTACCTCTTTCATACATTACTGTAGGTACTATTAATGTGATATTTCTGTATCCATGGACATGCCATTGAGCATTGTCAATGACCTTGTCCACTGCAAGCTTCATATCAGCAGCCATGTAGCATTTCTTCTGTAGGTATCTGTAAGCTTACAGGATGGTTTGTAATTTTGCACAATTTAATCGAGTCTAGTGATTTCACAATAACAAAAAAGATTGTGAAAAACATACCTGAAACAGAAAATAATGTTTTAGTGACAACCATCATATGTTTTGAAGAAATAAATTATAAATCATAGTTTAGGTCAATTAATTTTCATTCTATGATGCCCGGTGCACAATTCTATATATAGCTTGCAGTGGACAAGGTTGTTGTAAATGCTCAATGGCATGTTCATGGATACGGTAATATCACATCAATAATACGATAATTGCACATCAATAATACGGTAATTAATGTATATGGCAATATCATATCAATAAAGGAAAAACAAGTAAAAATCACAGAAAATGTCATTTATTCTACCTCTACATGATCTACAATGAAAAAGGCGGACTTCAGAGTACTGTTAGTAATGGATGAGTACGCTCTGCATGCTTCAAGTGTTTTAAAATGAAGTTTCATTCCCAGTGTCCCAAGTAGCCCCGTTCGACGGGGCTACTCGGGACACTCTTTTTTTGCTTCTGGCACCTTACGAATAGCATATGAAATTTTTTTGAAGATGCCATTCGATAGCCCTCGCAAAGAGCTATAAAATGAGCCTAAACTTGTTTGTGAAATGTTTCATCGTAAGAAGTTATTAACAAAAAACGCTCAAAACCGTCCCGAGTAGCCCCGGTTGACGATAATAGGAATTTCTGAATTGATGCAGACAAACTAATTTGTTTGAGAAAAAGTTTATCTCACTTGAAAATTGAAAGTAAATATATAAGAAATTAGAAATTTCAATTATATGTCAAAAATATAAATATGATATTCATAATTGTTTATTTATATCAAACTACACGCCTGTGTCAGGAACGTGAGGTGTACCGCACGGAGATTTACAGATTTTTTCTGTGCGGAGATTTATTTTGGCATGTACATGAAGGAAGAAAGTTTCCAATGTGCTTATTAAAAATTGAAAGTACAACTCTGAGCAATGCCTGATAATGATTGATTTGGCCAATAACAAATGATCAATATTGACACATGCACTTTACAAACAATGCCTGATTATTGACACGGACACATACTTTTATGATGAATGTGACCGTTGCCCAATGATTGACAGTTTGACACTGATGCATGCACTTTACACTCAAAGTGGTCAATGCCTGATGATTGACACAGATGCACATGCTTTAAAAACAATGTAGCCGATGCCTGATGGTCAACACTAGTGCAAATGCTTTACGATTGATGAGGCCAATTCCTGATGATTGACACTGACACATGTGTTTTACAATCGATGTGGCCAATGCCTGATGTTCAACACCTAAGCATGCGCAAGAGTGAAAGCCTAGAAATCTTATGCAATTGAAAGAAATGTACAAGGAAGAGTAGGCTAAAATTCCTATTAGCATATGTGTAAATCTTGTGAACAAGGATTCTAATTGGTTTAGAAGCAGTTTAGTCTGGTAAAGGTAACATGATGGTATTGAGTACAGTAAATTTGTGTTTGATACATTTTGAACCTTGACTTTTAGAAAATTGTAATTATCAAGTCAGTATTTGACAATATTGTTTTTTGATATGATATATGTATTTACCAATTGTATGTTTTTGATTAGTAGTTTTGATTAGTAATTAAAAAACTGTATGTTTTTGATTAGTACCATTTCTCTATTACAATTACATTTTCAGGTCAAATTCTGTTTGCCGAAAGTGTCATTTGCAGCCGGTAGAGGTCATTCTCCACAAAACTGATCCATATTGCAAGTGAGTCATTAGATGTAAAGGTACATATATTTGTAGTCTATTATGATTGTATCAAGTTGCCACAAGAACAAATCAATGCCTACTACATAAAAAATGCTTGTCAGGTAAAATTTACCTCCTAATTGAAACCAAAATGAAAGCCTGAATACTATATTTTGAAAAAGCTCATTCGCATTGTTTCAATCATATATAAGTTTTTTCTTGTAAATTTGATTACAATAAAGTTAATTACAGAAAGCAATTGGTTCTCTCTTTGGTTTAGTGTTTGTCTATTATGTATAGTACCCTCAAGCGGGGTAATAAGGGACGGGTGGGGTAAATTGGGTCAATTGTCCCACATTTTGTAGAAACAATGTAGCAGCTAAAGTAATCAAAATATTGCAAAACAAAAAAATAGTGGCGTAAAGTTCAACATTTTTATTATCTATGTAGCATAAGTTTAGAAATCATACATTTACTACCTCTACAAAATCCCTGAAAAAAAATGTGAGAAGTGAGATTTTGGAAACGTACCTCTGCTAAGGCCTGTAGCAAAAAAAATACATTTGTCGTATCAAAAAAATGTTTTCCTTGTAAAATTTGCACACAGGTGTTGGCTTGAAAACGTGATTGACAGAATTTGCATATCTCATTTCATAAAATAATGACAGCCATTTCCGCAGTATGGGGTAATAAGGGACACCTCTAAAAATGCATTTACAGTAGAACCTCAATTACCAAGAGCTGCAGTTAATGAAATAATATGCATTTAAAATTACTTTTTAAAGACAAAATTTCCAAAGAATCCAGTGTCTCTGATGTTACCCATGTACAATGAATTTCTTATTTATTACCATAAATTAAAAATAATTAATTTTTAAAATTTGAAAATTTGTTCAAATTTTTCAAAATCATTCATTCTGTCACTTGATTCATGCATTGTCTCCAACTTTACACAATTGTGAGGGAAAATTCCAGTTCAATTGGACATGTAGAAGTGTGTTAAATAATTATAAGATATGTACCTAATAGTGGACAAAATTATTTTTTTCAATTTTCCTTGTTATCAAAAATTAAATTAATTGTACAGGTAGAAGTGTAATAAATAATTATAAGATAATAAGATAGGTATGTAGTGGACAAAATGATTTTTTTCAATTTTTACTATCAAAAATAAAATTGATTGTACAGGTAGATGTGTGTTGAATATTTATTAAAAGATTTGTAGGAGACAGACAAACAAACGAACAAACAAGAAGTGAAGTTAACCCATTAATGACGAGAATTATTTACTGAATTTTTTTTTGGTTCGTTGTGAGAATATTATCATTTGTGATGGTAATAAACAAAAAATATACTCATATATTTATTTTTCGTTGTATGTGAAAAATTATAGCTTGGTTCCATATGGAACCGCTCGGCATTAACGTAACGTTTCTTCAAACAACACTTTTTCCGATAGTAAATCAAGCAAGGTTATGCATAATGGATAATACGTATTCATAATGGACAATACTGATGATAAATCAATCATGGCAGAATACAATCTAATTTTTAGCATAGAATTCTTCCATTCATTCAAAATGAACAGGAAGGTTTCCCATTTTACGAATGTTTGTGGGTGCGTTCTCAACATTGTTTACGAAGCACTGCATTTGCAGTGCTTCTGATGTCTCTTTGCTGGCCAATGTTGTTGATTGTTGTATTGCACTTCATCAAGGATCGAAGTAGAAGGGTGCACTATAGACCCTGATTGTTTAATATAGGGTCTCCTGCATTATTGCATTTCCTAACCAATCTTTTTGAAAATTTATTGCACTAGCCATTCTTTTTTTTTCAAATGTTTTTTGAGAAGCCAAATGAGACCAGAATGGATATCATATATAATATGTTGGCTTGGGACCAATTGTATCATGTTTATGGGACCAATCCATGTTCCAGCCCATGAATAAGTTTCTTTTTCTATTAGATCCTTTGATAGGCTTCAATTGCAGGAAAATCATCTGATTTATCTGCTGCCCAAAGTTTATAACTAAATCTCGCGGGCTAGCCTCGTATATGTCGTAGTATATGGCCACAGTTGACTTTCTTCTCTATCGAAAGTCATTGTTTTCACATTTGGTGATTACTGTTGCTGCAATGACTATTCTCGATAGGCGAGCAGAATTGCTAGTGGCTGCGTCATCTGAGTTATCTGAATCGCAGTATGTTTCGTTTGTTGCTGCTTCTGTGAAAGGTTCAGTAGCAAATATTTGATCTTCATGTTATTCTTCTCTCGAAATCTCAATTATTTCATGTGTTGATCTGCCAAAATACAATTAGAAAAAAAGTGACTCGGGATGAACAATCGTATAGTGTTCAACGTACCTACTTCCAAATATTTCAACTTTCGGGATATATATTCCTAACAGCTCTAAAGATAATAGTTCACTAACAAATAACAGAAAGACAGTTGATCTAAGATCTAAATAAATAATTTCTAAGTACAAACAAGTTTTTGAAATACAATGCGCAACTATATCGCAAAAAAATCTACTGGGAAAGTGAGATGACCGGAATGCTTACACTACTGCCGAGCGGTTCCATTTGGAACCAGACAAAATATTTCATGATCTAAAAGACTTTTAGAAACATTATATCACGTAATACCATATACAGAATCAAAAGTACTCTCTTTATCGATAAAATTCTGCATCTAACTGTTAAATAATATATTTTTAGAACGAACTACTTACATTTCTCTGCAAAGATGTCAAGCCCTCCTGTCTGACACCCGGTACTTACAATCTTTTAATGTTAACTGAGTAGGGAGTAGTTGGTGCAGCAGAACCAAACGTTGCCGGAACACGTACAAGATGTGTATCACACCTACGCATCCGCTAGTATATTGATTTGACCATACAATTTTATTATGAATCCATTTTTTTCCTCTGGTTCCAAATGGAACCGCTCGGCATTAATGGGTTAATGAGAAGTGTTGTCAAATCTATTAACAACAAAAATTAGCAAAAAAAAAATAGCATACCTTGCTCAGCGAAAAAAATTTCACATAATGAAAAATTGACGCATCATCAGTCATCACAAAATTGTGCATAGGATGTCATGGATATAATTGTTCACCAGGCAACATATAGTGAAAACTAATTAACCTAATGTATGATTTATTCCTCCAAAAAATATGCTGGTTGTCACTAGAGTAGTATTCCTTTCTGTCTTGGGTAGGTATGTTTTTATGATCTTTATTTTTTGTTATAGTAAATTCACTTAACCCAATTAAAATGGTGTGAAATTACAAGCCTTCCTGTAAGCTTACAGATACAGAAAAGTGCTATATGGCTGCTGATATGAAGCTTGCAGTGAACAAGGTTGTTGTAAATGCTCAATGGCATGTTCATGGATATGGTAATATCACATCAATAATACTACAGTAATGTATGAATATGTTAATATAGGTATCAATAAAGGAAAAACAAGTAAAAATCCCAAAAAATGTCATTTATTCTACATCTACATCATCTACAAATGAAAAGGAAGACTTCAGATCACTGTTAGTGATGAATAAGAAGACTCTGCATGCTTCAAACATTTTAAAATAAAGTTTTATATCAAGTGTCCCGGATTACCCAATTCCTAGTGGTAATTTGGGACGCTTTTATTTTGCGTCTGGCACCTTACATATGGCATATAAAATTTTTTTGAAGATGCCATATGATAGCCCCCGCAAAGAGCTATAAAATGAGTTAAACTTTTTCATGAAATAATTCATGCTAAAAAGTTATTAACAATAAACGCCCAAAACCATCCCTTATTACCACGTTTGATGGTACAGTATGTCTTTGCAGCTCAGTTTGAAATTATATTTCATTATTAATTATTGAGGTTGAAGTAAACTTGAAAACTCTAATGGTGAAATTTTCAGTACTAAAGCTTAAACTACCGGTAGTTTTAATCATTTTTTTTTCTTCAGAAAATGTTTCTTAGCATTTGCAACCCACAAATTCCGATCTTGCATTGGCAAGCACAAACTCCTCCCTGCTGGATGTCCCATGGTGGTTGGGGTCAGTGGGGGACCTTCTTCCTCTGCTCTTCTCCACTTCATTCATCAGGGCATAACTCTGACGAGCTTAAAAAAGTTGCGAATTGATCCCATTTTCCTTCACATTGATGGTGAGTGGCTATCTATTTGTAAGTTTAGATATAATTTTACTGTAAACTTTGTTCCTGTAAAGCATACATATTATTCAAGATTTCTGATGATAGATTAATGCAAAATGAATTTTTCTGTTGCATTAGAGAGGAATTTTGGCATGCACAGTGGAATCTGTTGAATCTTTTTTTATATTTTGAAAAGCCTATTTCTTGGGACAAGGTTTTGCATGTTCATGATGTCTCTTTCAGAACATTGTTCTCCTTTTTCAATGCATGAGGCTGATGGTATTGATGTGGCTGAGAGAGCCTGTCGAGCTGTTACCAAGCTGGGACTCAAGTGTTATTACACAACACTAGAGACTATCCTTGCAGAGAAACCTGTTACACCCCTACCATTCCTTCAGGTCAGCCAAAAAAATCATATTGGTTGTTAATTTTATCCATTGATATAGAACACTGCAAATTTTTAGCCATTTACATTATCTACAAAGGTTTCTGTAAATTCTATTTACTGAACTTAAACTTTGATATTACCTATATGTAGAAGGCTCTATAGGTATTTTCATTGTCTCACATTGAAGGTACAAAGGTCAGAAATTTGTAACACCCACTAGATACTGCTTGGTCATGCAGCAATAACACTTGAAAGTGATTTGTATAACTTCTTTGATATTTTAAGCAACTTCTGTAAAAGCATCAGTATTTCTTTGTTAAGTGACTTGTGGAGCTGCTTCAATATTTATTTGTTCAGGGCAGCAGCTGTGCACAGCTTCGTGACCGTCTTACAACACCTTTACTGCGGACCAAGATGCAGTGTTTATTGCAGTCCTGTGGATCATTGACGGCTCAGGAGGTTGAGAAATATTCTAATAGGTGCTAATAGATGGTGTCAAAGCTGAATTTTTTGTTAAGTGTGATGAATATAGTATTGCCAAAACACTTTATAGGTACATACATCCATGGTTTTGTTTGAAATTTGAACTTGGGTAGGTTCTTAAAATTTTTGTAGGTACTTAATTTTTGATAAATAGATACAAAATGAATACCTACTGTTCATATTTATGGTAGGTATTTCCCATGTTATTGATTCAAATTATGTAATGCTAATGTTCTATTATTGTTTTTTCCCACCTGTATATATGTTGAAAATTCTAGATTTTAAATGCATTCTGAAGATGGCAAATGTAGGTAGATTTTAATCATATTTGATCTTCCAAACCTTAAATATCCAAGACCTTTCTTTTATCACAATACCTTTTGGATTTTTCTGGAAAAGTAATTTGCAGTTTCATCTCTGCTTTCTGTCTCATTTTATTTTTGCAGGTCTTTACACTGAACGTTCGCGTTTTTACTGGTATATAGCATGATCTCAAAATTTCTCGGTTGAGAAAATGATTGGCTTCATAGTGAAATTCCATCATTAGTGGAAATACCGTATGTAGAATAGGTAACTCCCACATGACCATAAGCCGGATGTTGTGCACAGAGTGTGTGGCAGACTCTGCTGCAGCGCTGCCTGGTATCAGCATGTGCTAGTCTCGATCATTCGCGCCTCATGCTCGGCACCAGCGCCAGTGCCATCGCTGCCACCATACTCTCGTTCATGGCTCAAGGCAGAGGCGCTTACATCCCACAGCATGTGGTCAGTGGTACAAGCTTTATAACAAACTTGTTTTAGTTTCTATAGGTAAACTTTTGAAAAATTAGATGTTTCACAGAATAGGTATCTACTTGCAAAGTTACAAGAAATACATAAAATAATTCCAAGAAAACTTGTTCAGTAGCTTGACATATCGTAATGATGCATTAATGCTATTTATGACTCCTAAATTTTTAAATTCTGGTCCTTGGCATCCTGTAATTATTAAAAATATTTCTATTAATATGTTCAGTCTTTCTGCACTGTGGACCGAGTGATGGGAGTGCATGTGTACCGACCTTTGCGGGAGCTTATGGCGGATGAGCTGATGCATTACAACAGACTCATGGACATAACCTTCGAGGACCCACCACAACATGTGAGTTCTTTCCTAACAAGTAACAATTGTGTCTTTGCTTCTATGTTCATATGACTTGACTGCTGGGTCCTAGAGTTCTTCAGAACCAAACAAAAAATTTGTTCTTGCTTCCTTGTTAATTTAGCCCAACGACTGCAAGGCAATGTGCACTTCTTAGATTCAAATCCTAATCCAGTTTTTGGTGCTGTGTCTTTGTAGCTCAAAGACCGCAGAAGGATGTGAGTTACTTAGAACAAAAAATAAATTTCGTCTTCAATAATAAATATCCCGATTTATTGATTGTCAAACTGAACTGTGAGAGGTGCAGCAGTCACTGAAGTGAAGCACCCGGTAGGAAGCCTGTTATGACAACCTGGTAGTAGTTTGTGATAACTCTTATTGTAATCATGCAGTGGATCCCTGATGTCGGCAGAAACACTGTCATATGCTGAATAACAGTACCTTAACATAGATTAAGCCGTCTGGAAGAAACGCAATAAAAACACTACAAGTATCCTTCATGAAAAAACGTTTACTACGGGTCATTTTGAATTACCAATTTCCTTATCGCTCATATTCTGCTATTATATGTGAAATTATTCAGTTGAAGCAGCACATAATGTTTCTGTTATTTCTTTCAGGAGTGGTTATATTCACGCTGTAATTAATATAGCTATATGTTTATTTTAATGATAAATGAGGTTTTTATGCCAAATTTATTTGGAATTGATTTCCTTAACTGTCTGCTGCCAGCTATGCACTGGCCAGCAGTCCAGCTGTTTGTACACTGGAGAATAGTACAATATCTTTATTCGCTTTTGATATACGTACTACTTCAATTTAGTCCCTTCTCTTCAGCCGTCCTGGAAGCTCCTCGTCTACTCAGCTGCTTAATTTTTACACCCTGAAGATGATCGATGGTGTGCGAAATGCGTCGCCTTGTTTATCATCCATTCATTTGGAGACATTTCATGACTCGTTGACCCAACTAATGTACCAACTATTAGACAGCTGGAGAAACTAAACTCCAAGGAAGCTAAGATTAAAAACGGCACTTTTTTTAATCAGAATTGTCTTAATGAAAGGCTTCACCCAACATATACGGATTGTATACTTATGATTATTTGATTCATTCGTTCAACACATGCCCAAAACGTTCATTTGATTTATGATAGATTTTGCTCTACAGCTTTCCAGTCATATGATCTGTCAAACTGAAATTTAAGCTATTGTAAAAATGTGCTTCAGAACGGTACGGTGAACGGCTGCACACACAACTTCCTGGGGCGCTTGCAGTCAGAGTTTCCGAGCACCGTACCGACGGTGTTCCGCACTGGCGACAAGCTGCTCGCTTACGACATCAAAGCATCCACAGCTTCCAGCACATTGTCCATCAATAGCTCCGGTATACCTTCCAATGGTGATGGTGTGGAGCCAGCTGTTGCAGAAGGTGCTGAGCCAGCTGCTGCTGAAGGGAGCGAGCCAGCTGGTACCGAGCCAGCTGCTGCTGAAGTTACCGAGACAGTTGCTACTGAAGGTACCGAGCCAGCTGCTGCTGAAGTTACCGAGACAGTTGCTACTGAAGGTACCGAGCCAGCTGCTGCTGATGAAGGTGCTGAGTTGTGTGGTTTTTGCTTCTGTACCTTGGATACCACTCAGCCTGAAGCCTCTGCCTTGTCAGCGACTGTTGTTTCCACACGTTTGTCCAGGGCTCGTGCCTACGGTGATATTGACTCGGACATGCGGGCAGCTTCTACAGAATTAAGCCTTGAAAACAACGTAAAATCAAAGCCTTCAGGAACTGTATCGCTCGAAGACTCTGATCAAACATCTGTGTCTGTAGTTGGTCTTGATTCTGCCTCACATGATGGATATACTGTCATCATCTCTAAAGCAGATCTGGACTCTGTTTTGTGCTACGGCTGTCGAATCGCACTGAATTCTGTGGTGAGTCCATATAAAGGTCAATATCTATCCATTAAAATTCATGCTAAAACCATTTCAAGATATATGTATGGTTTGGAATTGAGCTAATAGCGTTACTAAATGTATATGTGCATTTCCTCGTGAGAATTATTGCATAAACGTTCGACTTATTTTGGATTGTTTTGCAGACTGACGCCACGTTGCTGCCAATTGATCTACAGAAAAGAGCCACCGCCGCTTCTTCTGTGAGAAGGGCTCAGCGAGGGATGAATGTCGACCAGCATACCTCAGTACACAATGAGTGAAGAACTTTTTAATTTATCCTTTTTATAAAATTTTTAGCCGCGAATTGAGTATGATTAGACTGACAGTGTCTTCGTGAATATCTCTCATAGTTGCTTGTTAGCCATTTTTTTTTGTCTGCTCATTCGTGGAGGAATGGCATCATTATGGCTGAAAATTAATTTTAATGAACTTTGTTATTAAATCTCTATCGAGGGACTCCTACACATTTTCGTTTCACTAGGCGACACTCATTGAAATATTATGTTCCTAATATATTTGTATTTAGTTTCAGAAGTAACGAACACACCAGGCAAACGACATTGAAACAACGTTTATTTTAACATTGATTCATCGTTTTTTTTTTTTGAAAGTAATAAACTTTGTCAGCACTAAGCCTTCGGGTGGAAAATCGTGAATTTAACAAAACAAAATTCAAAAAGAAGCCCCCTGTAATTTCGATATTTTACGGCTGGGCTGGTGGCTTGTGCCCGAGAATCTCGATGAGTTGCGCGTCTGTTTTGATTGCCTGTAGTTTGTCGTCACTGATGAGCCCTAGCAGATTGTAGGCATCCTCGTGCTGACTGAAGTCTATACCTTCACCCGGGGCGGTGCAGGTTTTCTGACTCACAACTTTGAAGAGGCTGGTATCGAGGCCGGCTTCAGCAGCCTTTTTCTTAACCTGAAACGAGATACCAGTAAATTCATACGAGTTATTCCACTTTGAAGGTTGGACTGAGTGCATAATTCTTCCAAATTTGATTTGCAAAGTAAACCTGATTGGACAAACGAATATCCCAATTTTGGTTAAGAGTCACAAGTGTTCCATTAGTTATTACTCAATTCGTATTTTGTTGTGATGCATTTGAGTTACCTCTTCCATCACTGTTGGGTCAAGAAGAGTCTCCCTGGTGAGGATTGTAGCCGAATAGTAGCGTCCGAACAAGAATGACCTGCACTCGTATGTTAGAGCGTAATTCTTGTAGTCGGTGTCGATCACCGTGTACGCCATGCGTCCCAGTATCGCTCCTGTGAGGCAGAGATTATGAACCGCTTCAACGACTTCACCTCTACTCACGACGTGGTTCGGCTACGATTAATTGAAAGTGAGTATGGGAGGGTGGTAATATTGAATTTTGTGTAAAGTTCTCGCATTATCTTCGACTCACTAGCATGTGACGCGTTTTTGTACTAATCCTTGTATGCTGACGTCTTGCATGTTATGGCGGAATGCCCGAGCCACAGTGATACCCGGCAAAACTACTACCCCAACACCACTCCTCTCAGCCCAAATGAAATGCTCTCCAGGATGCTGAGGGAAGTTCCCCGAAGCACCTTTAGCACCGACAACCTTAGACAATACCTAATCGAGTGTAACCTGCTGCCAGATATCTAGCACGGCACCTTGACAGAGGTCACAAAAGACCCACACCTCCGACAAGACACCATATTCGTGTCATCATATTACTGGTTGAGATGAAATAGCAGAAGACGGATAGAACCTGCGCCTTGGAAATAGAGAAGCATACACTATAGACCAGATGGATCAGGCTATGAGCCTGAAACCAACGAAGAAGCCTGCTGACCCTGCAAAACGAATATTGGACCTTCGGCGCGAAATAGACGACACTGATCTGAAGCGCTAGAAACCTCTCCCTACTACTACTACTACTACTTGTATGCTAAGGTTTAAGCAGTGCAGTGCAGTTTAAGAAGATGTATCCTTGTTCACTGTATTACGAGACGCGCGTAGAGCCACCTGACTGGTTACCTGACAGCGGCCACTTGATGGTCATCTTGGCCGGGGCCTCTTGGGGCCCCGTGATGATGGTTCCCACGTACGTGGTTGTGTGCTTCACATTAACCGCGTCCAGGGCAGGCAGTTGCCGACCCTGAGTGGCTTTAATTTCAGTCGTCGAGTTCGGTATCGCCGCGAACGTGAGTGTCATGCACGTGTTGATGTTCGCATAGACTTCGTTGATGAACCATTTTCCGAAGAACTGAAAACAAATGGTGCATTATATACGGCGGTTTTTGTTCCGTTAAGCTCTGATTGAAAACTAGAATTAGATAATAATAAATAATAGCGGTTTCAGCGTTTATTAGGCCGTAGGCCTGTCGCCGATTCTTAACATCGCAGAACATTCACAGCATTTTGCGGTCTCGAACTCGCAACTCATTGCTACAATTCTGCTGTGCTTAACCGCCCGGCCTCCTTGCCGTTTCTGACCAGAAACTGGCGCACAGAGCTGGGGTCGAACCCGCACCTCTCTGCGCCAATCTTGGTACTCTGAACTTTAACCATTGGGCCACCCTGCAGATAAATCAAGATAACTCAGATAATTTTTAAATGGGAATTGTTAAGAAACCACGGCGCTTACAGGGAACGGAACTGAAGTTAACTAAATGGAAATTCACTTTTCGAGCATTTAAGGTAATGTGTATGGTCCAAATTGCCGTTCTCAAGTCTGACCTGATTGACATCAAAGCTCTTCATAGATGGCACGTCGGGGCACGGCCCTATGCCGAGCTTGTGCCCCGCTGCGCTGCCCAGCGTCAGCAGCAACACGACAGCCATTACAGGGTTCACTGCCGTCATCGCTTGTTTCATCTCGGAGAGAATCTTTGATAATAATTAAATCTGATGGCGATTTTTATGTAAGGTCACGTGTTCAATTATAAGGCAAACATTTTCTGCCATTTATTGGTAGAATTCAGATGAAAACTAAAACATTATTTGAAAATCAAGCATGCACAAGATCCTTGATTTGCTATAAAACGAAATCACGGTGCATGGACTGTACGTTTTCAATAATTTGGCAATCAACGTTTGTATTCGATATAATTTTTTAATTGAGCTTTATCACAAATCGGAATCATAGCTGGTCACTCTGTTTTTTTTTTTATTATTGAACGAGGTATTTCAATTATCTGCCGAACAGTAAATGTGATCGTTTGACAAAGGAACCTTATACGCAAAATTCGAGTTAATGCAAGGCTTCCGTATAGACATAAACGTGAGCTCGATTTAAATTCTTGCGCCTTTAAAGCAAACACAAAGAGGTTTAAAGTGATTAATATATTTTTATTCATTTATTGTTCATTAAGCAACAGTGTTAGTTAAATTAAATTTGATTTCGAATACTATATGTGAAGAGACGATGGCTTGAAGCCTGCGAGACTCACCTCGACGCTTGTGGACCCTAGAGACCAAATGCAGTGTGGGGCGCCTGACCGTCCTTATATACCGCGGACGCTGCTACGCCGCAGGCGTCGCCACTTGTGCATGCTTTGTGTGGGAGTTCCTGTGAGCTGCGTTGCTCTTGCGTAAATTCCTCGTAAGTCACACAACACTTCTTATAATGTGTAACACATGAAATAATATTTCATGATATCCGAGATTATGCGCATCAGTGGTAAGTTTATTATTATATTTGTCGAAGGAAATGATCGAGTAAGAATATTTAAACACGTGTTATTACTTTTGATGTTATTCTGTTATTCAGCTACCTGAGGTTTCATTCTAAGTAACATTATAAGAAATAGATCGCCGCCTGTGTCTGACTAGAACTAAAAGCGTTAGCCGATTATATCGCACGCAATTATCACAAGAGTGATTGTACTGGAAGTGGTGAACCATACTTGTGTGGTAGGTGAGCTCGTCGCTGGTGCGCGGCGCCATTTAGCGATAATAATCGAGCAGCACTTCCCGCCACCTGTCTCTATTATCCGTCTGTAGAAGTTGAAGATTGTTTATACGGTTTACCGTGCCGTTGGAGACTAAAATGTAGAGTTTCCTTAGACGGTTTTATTGTCGTTCGTGTTCGGATCTTGATCTGTTTGATCCACTTAAATTTTGAATCGAGTGCTAAAATTTTACTCGAGTCTTAGCATACTGCATTTCTCACACGTACTTTTCTCTCTCATTTTAATATTTTGCGTTGTATAACTATTTTCTAGTAGCTAATAGAGCTCGCTCGTATGTCTATTTGTTTAAAGCAATCAGGCGTTAGTTTCGTTTCAGCTTATGTTAATATTTTCAAAATTTGGCCATACGGTCTCTTTGATGCTAATTTTGCTTTTACTTGACTACTCATTTTTTTTTCTACCTATCAATGTTGGGGAAAATGACTGACGTCACTTTCTCTTTGCGAATAGGGCACATGGAAAAAT
This sequence comes from Hyalella azteca, assembly GCF_000764305.2. Lineage (NCBI taxonomy): Eukaryota > Metazoa > Arthropoda > Malacostraca > Amphipoda > Hyalellidae > Hyalella > Hyalella azteca. Next base: position 20,263 of record NW_025937659.1, on the reverse strand, counting down.
GCTATATATTAAATCCCAACATCTGGACGATTTAAGGCATTGCCTGGAAACTGTTCTCAATGGCGCTAACCTCCACACCATCCTCATCACGCAATCGAAGGTCACCTCAACAGCTGGATCGTGAAATGAGGCTCAGGATGCACTGCTTAATTGCACCTCACGCGGTAACTCTTCCATAACTCAAGATGATAACAGAATTTTGAATAATGGAAGTTAACATATTCTCTTGTTGATTTTAATTTGTTTATGATCTGACATCTGACAAAAAATTCAATGAACATTTTGTATAGCACCAGAAATATTTAAATGGCTTGAATCTTCCATGGAAGGCTGCACCTAACTTAGAGACACTCCCCCTCAGGGGGGACTTCCATGTCTGTGCTCGTCAGAAGTCCTATGGGATTTCGCGCTCCTAGGGGGATTGTTCCTGAGCGCCCCACCGCTGAGCTCGCGGTGCCTGACTGCAAGTCTCAGTTGTCGGGTTATGTTATTGTGTAGGTAGGGTTCCTTACATTAAATTATTATGTTGGTAGGATTCCTTACATTTCCCTTCTCTGTCTCTCTCGTGCGGGCGGCCGACGTCCCGTGTAAGCGACCTCTTGTTCGAGTGTCTTCGTTGTTTCTGTTGCTTTTCACCTGTCCATCCTTGTCACTTAATAATAATAATAGCGGTTTCAGCGTTTATTAGGCCATAGGCCTGTCGCTGATTCTTAACATCGCAGAACATCCACAGCTTGTTGCGGTCTCAAACTTACAACTCACTGATTCAAATTTTGCTGTGCTAAACCGCCCGGCCTCCTTGCCGATTCTGACCAGAAACTGGCGCACAGAGCTGGGATCGAACCCGCGCCTCTCTGCGCCAATCTTGGTACTCTGAACCTTAACCACTGGGCCACCTGCCCTTCACCTGCCTGGGCCACCCTGCCCTTCACTTCGTCTCTGTGAGATGCTAAACGCTGCTTCTTTCGAGCCAGCTTCAACGGGCTGGACAATTGAGACCTTCCGCCCCTTGTGGGTTATGAACAATTTTTGATTTGAGAAACTTTTGAAAATTAAGGCCTTCCGCCTCTTTGGTGATGTTCATCTTGGCTTTCGGTGCGAGATAGCTAAATAGCCGAAGGGCTAGTAAACATGTGGTCACTAAACTAACTTCTTTCGAGCCAGCTTCAGCGGACTGCTGGACAACTGAGACCTCCCGCTCGTTGTGGGTGATGCTGATGATGTTATGTTTTGATGTTATGATTGCCGATGATGTTTTGTTTTGACCTCCGGTCAGTCTGGTGCGAAATAGCTTGATAGCTGAAGCGCTAGCAAACTATTTTACTACTACTACTTGAGACACACGTAATTCTTGCCTGTTACTTAGTTTGTATACCAATAAACAGCATTAAAATTGATTAATCAAATTTTTGGTTTGTTTCATCATCATTTAGCCACACGATTAACAAAAAATATAACTCAGTACTCACTGCAGTGAGTCATAGTTCAACCATGCAGTGAGTGACGGAGAGCGCATTTTCTCGTCGACGAAAACGTGAAGTCACGGACGGACTGACGGACATGGCGAGCGCAATACCTAGTGCATTTTTTCCATAAATGAGAAAATGCGCTAAAAATGCATATTTGTATAAAGAATTTTTGAAAGTAATAGCGGCTATACCAACCAAAAATTTATTCCTTACGTTGTAGTGTAAGCGTTAAATTTATAAAAAAAATATATATATATATATATATAGACGTTACGCTTGAGTAATTGTCAAATTTATGATAAATTTTACGTCTTGTAATTATAGCGTTAGGTAGATTGGGCCAAGGCTTAATATACGCAAAATTAGAGTGCGTAAAAGAATTACTGATGATATAAAGTAATTCAATGGAACATTGTGGCCATGGTCTTTGAATAGCTAGAAAAACGGAAAGTAACAGGTTGAGTAATGTACAAGGCAGACGCTTGCCATTTAAGCTCGAAGTTGCACATGAAAGATATAGGTCGGCAGTAGGCTGACTAGGCTGAAGGCTCTGTTGCCTATATTTGTTGCCTCTTATCATGAGGTGAGTATTGAAATTTTGAAACACTTCTTTTTAGTTCCGACCAAATGTTCAAATTTTGAATTGCTGTTTTTGCAAATCAAATGCATTGCAACTGTGAAGAGCTACTAGGGCCTCCGGCCTAGTCATCATATTCTTGCAAACTATAATTTTGATAAAATTTCAGGAAAAGGTTTTAAATGGATTAATCAAAACTAGTACAGCTTTTCATTTCATTTAGAGCTTGTAAACTGCACACATACTAGTGATAGGAGCTAAATGCTGCTTTAACTACATCATCATTAACTACCTAGGTATTATAATGCAGGCATTATTCTGTGGAGAAACTTATTTACCTTTATTAAAAAGGTTTACAAATTCTTTGGAATAATTATGAAAATTGTGAAGAACATTTTGCAAGGATATTAAAATATAGGAAATATTTTACAGCAAAAATAATTGGAATTTTTTTAGTAGTGTTTTTTTTCAAATTGGTTACTTCCTCACAACAGATTTGTCAGTATAATATTGTTTTGCTAATAATTAAATTTATATTTTTTGCAGGTTCTTGTATTTTATGAAATGAGATGATATTTGGCATCCATTTTACCCTACTTTCTTGGGTGTTCTGTTCATGGTTATATCCTGTATGGCCATTACCATGGAACCTCCAACCTAAGTTTGATCACCCAATGGTAACTCCAGTTCTGAGTGATCCCTAAATTCCAACTCACAAATTACATCCCAGTTTATTCCTTACCTGAGTTTACCATTGCATTGCCATTCTTATTGCTGCTATGTGCTATCCCATATCTCTAGTCTTTGAAACTCTAGTTACACCTTGGAATTTGTAAACACCATTCACTATCAAGTGAGAAACTTGCAGAATAATCTTGTGCAAAATTATTCAGTGAAGAACCTTGCACACAAAATGCTAGGCAGCAGCAAAGGGATGGCTGGAGGGGAGAGGGGAGGTCCCTCTATGTTGGCAACTTTAAAAGTGCGTGTAGCAAGACTTGAGGCAGCTCTACGTGACAAAGAGGCTGAGCTCTCAAGGCTTCAGTCATCTACTAAAGTCACAGCAGCAAATGAACTCAGAATACAAGCTCAGACTTATTATCAAGAGGTCAGATTACAAATTTATTTTCTCTCTCTAATTATATCTGAACTTCCTTCATTTGAATCAAAATCACTTGAATGCCAAGTTATATATAGAAATATTACCTGATAATTTTTTGGTTTAAAGTTACATTTCTCTCAAAAAAGTTCAACCAACTACTTGTTTTCTTTCATTTATATAATTTGCTTTTAGTAGGCATTGCTAGGTGTAAATAGTTGCTTTCCTAAACTGGGGGAATCTGGAATGATTTGTTCCAAAATCCTTGTGCTTGGGATGTTTTAAAGCCTTTTTATGGAACTAAGTTTCTTGACTTCTGGTTTAATGTCCTGCATTCTAGTTATTTAGCTTTTTCCTCCACCCTGCATGTAATAGGAATTTCCTTGTTTTGTGTTACAATTTTCTTATGTTGTAGCATTGGAAACTAACCACTGTTGAGTTGCACCATTTTTTGTCAGATCTGAAATTTGAATGTGTCTCCTAAAAATTGTCTATGCATATTTACATTCATTGCATGGAGTGCCTCTGTTTTGCCTATATGGCATAAATTTGTTATGGATCATAAAATTTTTTGCCTTCGTGAAGGTTGTGCGGTTGCGCAACCAGCTGAACATCAGCCAGCACGCAGCTGTGCCCATCCTTCACACTCAATCTGACATCACATCTGATGATGTTGGTGCTGCTGGTTCCCACTCACACAACACTGCCAAACATCAAAAATTTCTTCATGAAAGGAGTGAGCTTACAAGTTACAAGTTATCAAACATGGACTCTTCTCCACATTCAAGTTTCACGGCAGACCTGCCACCCTCTCCACAACCACCTTTGCGAGAGGATGAAGAAACTCTGCGGCAGTCTGTATTGAGTTTACATGAGGAGAATGAGAAGTTGAGGGAACAGGTCACCACATTAGTCAACACCATGCGCAACTCAGACCAAGGTGATATATGCTAAATATCTAGAGATGGATTCCATACTGGTTACATGCTGGTGCACTGTCTGGTCATATATATACCAGTTGAGCATATTTTGTCCCATGATAAGTGCATACTGCATAGTTAAGTCATGCAATGGTTCATCCATCTTGACTGAAGAAGGTATTCATTGTCTGTCTAGATTGTAGAATGCATTCATCATTAATCTTGATTGCAGAAAACATCCTCAAATTTTCTCTATAAAAACATTTTCAAATTGATATTGAATGTTAATGAATAAATATCAACTTGTGATCAAATATATACCTGTGGAAAAATCACTTGACTATAAAACTTTTATTTATATAAATTTTTCTTCATCACAGATGATTTTTATATATTATGTCCATTTTTGGCATTAAATACTGTCATCTCCTGTGTACTGTAGGAATGAGCAATAGCAGCCGTGAAGTCCTGGAGAGACTGCTGCTAAAGTTAGAGGATAAGGGCTTTGGCAGCAGTACTGATGGCAATACATCAACTACACAGGTAAATAAAGACATTGAAACACACAGTTCTGGTTCTCTTTTGTTGAAAAATGTACAAGAACTTGGTGTGTGAAACTGGTGCATGATATTCATTTATGCTGTCTGTAAAAATGACAAGTATTTCCAGACATTCCTTTAAATACTGCCTTCAACTGATGTGCCTAGGTACCGTGTATGAGTGGCTGAAGTGAAGACAGTCTTTAAATTTTCATTATTTTGCCATAGAATTCCTGATTAAGCAGCTGCTCTTAAACTAGCAAGGACACTCAAATGGTTAAACTGAATCTAATGATTAAAATTTAAACTTGTAGTAACAAATATGTTTTCACATCCCATTTTTTCTTTATTTCTAAGAATTCAAAATTATTATTGTGTAGCGTCTTATTAAAAAATTTACCAGTTTACTAATACGAGTTATGTCTTTGAAAAGTATATTTTCTCATGGGCTGTTTTTAAATTATCATAAAATGATTTATTTTCTCTAGCAGATGAAGATGGCTGAGCTGCGTGGGAAGGAGCTGGAGTGGGAGAGAGAGCGGTCCAGCCTCAGAGAGTTGATATCTACGCTGCAGGAGGACCGCTGCTACTACAAGGACACAGCTTCTAAGAAGGAGTCAGTTTACAGTTATATTTTCTGTTAAAACTTCAGTATGGATCAATTATTTTTATTCAATTTCTGAGTAGGAATTTTTAATTTTCCTCATATTATTGTAAAAAGAACTTATAAGTTCATGAAAAGTCAACATATAAATTACATTTTTTAGAATAGTCTGAGAGTATTAAACTGTTGGACAAAGTGGAAAATGAAAGGTTCTTAAGATTGAAAACTGTTGATACCCATCTTGATTTTTTTTATGTAGAACATTCATGTAGTGAGGCAGAAGTTGTTTATTGAAGTCCAGAGAGCATGTATTATCAATAATTTCTATTTCTATTTTCATCAATTTAACAAATAATAATTTTATTTAGTTGTTTGATCATCTTATTATTATAATGCTACATTCTTTGAAAACTTTGTTTAAAATTCTATACCCTACTAAAAGTTTTATTTAATGAAGTGAGAAAAACAATGAGAACTTATTGATAAGAAACACACTATGATGTTCATCAAACTTTGGATTAAATTTCAATTCATGTCTCCACAATAATTTACTTGTATATCTTCATACTGGACTGGAGTGTGCACAAACATTTGGCAAGTGCAATTTCCATGCAGAAGATCTTCCATAGAGAGACTCTCTTGTGCCACTGTGTTATAGAGAAACAAATGTCCCTCATTATTATGTTCATTGCCACCCCTATGGGAGTTTTCAAGTCTATGTCGGTACAGTGCAGAGCATGCAGCAGCAGGGTGCACTCTGATGCTGCACAGTCACTACGCCTTAGTCAGGTGGTTCTAAGTTCTGACTTGCTTATCTGCTTCTGTAGATTCTTCAACAAAATTCCCTGTATTTGTAGTTTAATCATCCCCAGTGTAAGTATGGTCCCTGGGAACTGAACTAAGGTGGTCAAATGGAGCCTTATAATTTTCAGGTGACTTTGAGAAGAGCGATTAACTAAGTTGCATCTTGTCTTGAAATAAGTTTCTTGTTAAGCTGGATAAATTAAGGTGCTATGGAAAACAGTATAACTCTGAAAGTTATTAATTCCAGTTTTTGGCTTGTTGGTGCCTAATAAATTTTTGTCTGTCATTATCTAATTTGTTGCTGAACTTATTGCTGCAGTTAATTACTACAATGGGTGCAGTGGTTGCACACAAAATATAAATGATAGTTGTTCACTGACCTACACTTACTCATTAATCCTCATTAAAAAGTTAACAATTGTAAGCTTCCTAGATAGTCGTTATTTTCAACAATTTGCTGCTTAGTGTATAGGCTGCTACCAAATTAGCATCTTGTTTTGATTTATTCTATATTTATTTTATTTTGTGGCATTTAAAAATGTTTTAGTTTTTCTATAATTTCAGTTATAATCTTTAGCTGAGCCTGCTGTAGCTTGTTTGAGCTTCTTGGCCAGTGTGGAATGAAAGCTATCATGCAAGTTTTCTATAATGGCTCTGAGATGAGCTACGTCTCAGTGCAAGCCATGAGACATTTATTTTTTGGCTCATCCTTGGTTAAAAATAACAAATTCCAATACTTTATGCTCACGAATGATGATGGACGCTTGTGATGAATTCAACTTAATGCTTTTTATTCATGAAGTGCAACCCAAGTTTGTGCATTAATTTCGCTGCACTGTGAGTGATGGCTTGTGCACCAGGGCTCACATGCGTTGCTCATTGCAGAGACGAGATGGCGAGGCTGCGGAGCGAGATGTTGGCGCTGCAGCAGCAGATGATGTCCCTCAAGAATACAACTGCAGGCAGCAGCAGAGCGCCAGTGCGTCCCAACCAGCGACTAACACCACGTGTCTGTCAGTACTTCTTATTACTGAGAAATCAAAGAATTTCACTCGGCACTCGAGAATAAAGCAAACTGAGAATTAATGTCGGTATATATTTGATGGATGAAAACTCTACTTTTTCTTAAAGAAAAATCTATTAGTTTGTCCATGCATTCCATGATATTTTTTTCATGCTTCTTAAATGTCCTCATGTTGTCACTTCTTTTGTATCTTGCTTAGTCATTGCTTGCTCTGCTTCACAAATGCCAGCTATGTGGACAAGACCTTCAAAATCTCAAACTTTATTTCACAATTAATTTTCCTGTATTGTATCAATTTTAGGTTTTCCAACCAGTAGTAATTTTTCATTTAAATAACTCAATCAGTTTCATAAATTGTGGCTAATGTTATAGTACATCAATTTTTCGTTTACTATATTATATTTCTTTGCCATGGAATATTTTGGGTCGAAAATGGTTTTATTTGAAATAGTTTTCATTGTAAATTTATAATTTAATTATTCTGCACTTTCGCATGTGTGTATGGTTCTTAATTATTCTCTGGTTCAGCGGGGTCAGCCTCCAGCAGTGAGAACAACTCCTCCACGGGCCGCCGCACGCAGTCCACCGTCCGAGGCGGCGCCCCCAGGCCTCACGTTGCTGTTGCGCGGTCGTCCGCATCTTCGTCGCGTTCACAGACCACGTCACGGTCGTCGAAAGCCTCGAGTGAACCTCGCGAGTTGCCGCCAGCGATGACCACGACCAGCCACGGCGCGGCGATCAGCAAGAGAGATCAGCAGCTTTCGACGAGCGCTAGGCTTGCCAGCATCAAAGTTCCTGCGCCTCGCACCCCCGCTGCTCGTGGAGGTCCTGTAGCTGTGAAGAAGCTGTTGCCTGCCAACAGGCGAGATGCTCCTACTGCAGTGCAGGGCCGTAGTGCCAGCACGGCTCCCAGCAAGACACGTGTGGCTGTGACTTCTTCCTCTCAGTCTGCGTCTGGCAGCGGTAGGTCAACAGCTTCTTCATCTACTGCCTCAAGCAAGACCAATTCTCAGAAGGGTACACCCTTACCTTCTCCAACAAAAGTTCAAGTTCCAATTGCCAAATCTAGGACCATCGCTTCCAATGGGTACAAATCTTCCAATTCAGTTTCCTCTAAAACTCCTAAAACTAAATCGTCTTCAAGTTCTAGTCAAAGCTCAAGACAAAGTTCCAAGCCGAACTCGACACCTTCCACACCTTCGCGTTCTTTGGTAACATCGCCATCTAAGACAAAGTCTATCTTACCTTTGGATAATGGCGGAAAATCGTCTCCAAGAATTTGTCAGCAGCCGTCAAAAACAATCGCTATTTCGGTAAATATCAATTCCATCGATAAGTTACCTACTGCTTGAATATAAGGCTTCTTAGATCAATCATTAACTCTTAGTTTCGCGATTGATGAGTGCAATGCTAACTTATGTATTATATCTTTAATTTTTATATAGCAGATGCAGCCTCTAATACCAGTGTCATTGTATTATAATTTGGATAAAAATGTTTTTGGAGCTTATGTAATTATCCTCAACAGAACTTTGAATAACTTCTTCAATGGTTACCCGCTCTCTTACCGCGGCAAAAAATTAGTGTTCATGATCATCATGTTGTGAATTTTTGAACTGTGTTCCATTGATTATCTAATAACTCCCCTCTACCTCAAAGAAACTCCTGCGTCTTTTTATGCATACAACATTCACAGGAGGAAGACGCTGACGTTCTGGTGGCTTTACTACAACCCGAGCCTCTCGAGGCTGGGCTCAACAATGGCAGCATTGGAGCAGGTGAGGTGGTTGCTGAACTCACACGGCAGCGGACTATGACCCTCAGCTGGGACTCTGGTGGAGGTGGCGACACTGACGACAGCTGGGGTGCCACCTACAGGAGCAGAGGTGTTGCTCCGGGCCAGTCAAGCGAAAACTCGGACTTGCCTGCGAAAGATGCGCTGCCGGATCCTAGTGACGACGTCACTCAAGCCAAAGAAACAAATAGTTCCATATCACACAAAACTCAGTCTCCTGCTCACGAAAGGGCCAGTGCAGGAAATAATTATGTAAGCTTTCGTTCTAGCTTTCCAAATAATCAAATCTTGTACTGAAATTGTAGTATTTTGTTTTGTACGTCACTAATTTTTATTTCTAATGCCTGTTCAGTGCGTTATATCGCCACATTAGCAATAATTCATCTTGTCATTTCCATGATGCATATTATAATTACTTGAATTTTTCATCAGGCTGTCAGCAGCGTTGACGAATTAAAGTGCTTACTGCAGTCGCATCTTCATCGGCAGCAGAAACTCAACCAGCTTCTAGAACAAGAGCCCGTGCTTGTGCAGACATCTCCTGTTCGCGTGAGACTGTCATGTTGATCTAGTACTGTTCTGAGGATTCAAAGTTTTGTTTCCTATGCTACAGCGCATCATTTTATTTCTTTAAAGTCTACATATATCAGTGTTGCTCTCTGATGATTGTTTTTGGTGGTGTTAATCCGTGGGCGTTAACCTTCGGTGCAGCTTTTATCAAAAGCTTTTGGATCTAACCTTATGACATGAATGTGGAATGTTCATAATGCACATTGTTTCTTAATGAATTTTTCTTTACAGTCTCTAATGACGGTGAAACAAATGAAGAATCGCAAGAGCCACCGCAGGTCTCCTGACGGTGCTGAAGGTAATCATAACGTGCTTGAATCATCAATGATTGCCGAGTCGCAATGTAAGTCACTCAGTTCTCCATCACACTCCGCCAAGGCCCTCAGCTCTCCCTCACACTCCGCCAAGGCCCTCAGTTCTCCATCACACTCCGCCAAGGCCCTCAGTTCTCCATCACACTCCGCCAAGGCCCTCAGTTCTCCATCACACTCCGCCAAGGCCCTCAGTTCTCCATCTCACTCCACCAAAGCCCTATCGTCTCAAGTGAAAGCTACTAGGCTGCCGCAGTCTCCTCTTCATCGCTCTGCATCAGCCACGAGTGGGTCAAGCGCTGGAACTCCGAAGTCACCACATGCACCAAGCCCCACTAAAGCCCTCTCCACTGGCAGTGAATTAGTTTCTCGTTCTACCAAGCTTAAGAAAAGAAAATCTTCTGCCAGTCGTTCGGGTGACAGCGAAATGTCGGTCTGCAGCCCTGGGATAGTTCGGCAGGGTACATTCAATTTGGACGAAAGCGAGGCGTTTATCAGCAAAAGTCATATGGGTGAAGCTGGAGAGAACTGCGAGCTTGGTGAAGATGGCTGGTTGATCGATGACGAAAAGGACAGTGGGGAAATTTTGAGCGCCACCATTGCTGCTCATGTATCCCGGATGCGTCAGATACAAGACCTTAAGAAGTAGATTTCAAATTTTCTTAATTCGATACGCCTAATAATTTTGCTCGAATTGTTTAAAAGACTCCCGGTCAGTAGACTCTCTTGGTGCGTAAAACTTCCTGGTAAATTTTCCTAACAACAGTTTTTCAAACGCCTGGATTCGTCAAAGTAGCCTAAATACAAAACGTGGCAGAATATTTTGATAAATTGTTGCTCATTTTACCTGATCTTGCCATCGCTTTCTGAGCGGCACTGCTCTAAGCAAAGAATATTGGTAGCAAGCACATTACTATGCTACCAAAGTACCTCATATCACCGGCTGTTAGTGAAGAAGCGGCTTCCATGACCACGATGTTCCAAGGCTGTAGACAAAACGTTTTACTTCTATTAGTATTTCAGCCAATTTAGTGTTCCGTACTTCTTGCAATTATCCACCTATTGTTTTATATAGTCTTCCATTCTAACTGCAACGTACTTAACTCAAAAAAGGGTACCATGAGCATGAATTGTACTTAATGATTTTTTTTATGTAGCTGCCTCGCTATTGATTGCCATAGAACCTTACCAAAAAAAAGAACGATCAATTAACTTGGATTGATGTGAAGGCAACTATTCTATCGGTCGCTGATTTTTGTACCGTACATTGGTGCTGTGAGTAGTATATGGCTTTGCTTTCTCTTGGGCGAAGAATAGGTATTATAATGCTGACATGCGTATTTTAAGTATTTTCTTGTGTAGTATTAACGTTCGACGTGTACGGTATTATAAATGAATAAGTGCCCAACCTCAGCAATTTATTGTTTTCGCGCTTCTCATGTTTGGCTCCGGGTAACGTTACACAGAGATTCAATGTACGAAGCATCAAGTACATGCTAGCGATTTTCGGTAAAAAATATCTGATAAAGAGAAAACTGTGGAATTTGATTACTGAATAGCAGTGATGACTAGGTAATGTAAGTTACATGGTTTCGAAACGTGTGCCTCTTAACCATTTTAATATATGCAAATAACTAGTCTTCATTCAGTCTGCTGTTGCAAATGGTTCGATGCTTCCTAGTGCTGTGGCCAGAGTAGTTGGTTGGTTTCTCATTTTTTTGAGTGCATTGTTTTTTTCTGGAGAAACAAACTAATTTTTCGGTGCTAATTTTTCTTGCTTTCGTGTTATAGTCGCTTCTCAGCTTCATGAAGACGAATTGAGTTCACAGTGAAATAACATTTTATTGTTGAAGATATAAAAGTCATTTTCAGGGTTTAAGAAGCTTTGAGGTTTTGCGTTCCCCTGCTTGTTCCTATACCAACAGGTTTATTAGGTAGACCGGTTTCATGAATTTTAGTGTTCTTATTCCTTCCTCAAGGAAGTTTCTTGTTTGGTAGAGTTTTGTTTGCTCCCTCTTTCACTAGCTCGATGAGTTTCTGGTTCAGAATTAAATGTGTAGGTTCCATTTTACTCTGACGGTATTTCGTTTCATTCTCGTTAGATGTGTTATTTTTTTTAGCTAGCAGCGTATTTTAGACTTACGCTAGTTGAATTTTTCGCCTGCATTTGTGTGATGCTCCGTTGGAATTTTGTTTGATCTCACTGGATTGGTAGTCTCGTATTCAGAATTTGAACACAACTCCATTGCAGAATATTTCTGATTCATTTAAGGAAAACCCTTCAAGTAAGCATTGATCTGTAGAATGTCTGGATTGAGATAAAAACAATTTAGGTATGTTCCACTTCAGTTACACCCAATGATCACTTGCCCTCTTGATTTTGTGTTCTCCAAAAGAAATTTGACTATACTCGACTTCTAGTCATATTTTTGCTGTTAACTTATTTCACGCGTGCTTCTTAGCCCAATGAACGAGCAGACTTATCGTGGACATCTCTTGCTATCTAGTTAGCTCTCGTTGACTAATGCGGGGGCCGCCGAATTTTTTTTTTTTTTTTCATCAAAGGCCAAGAGAAAGTTTCTGAAACCTTCGCGGGCCGGTCACGCCCATTTACTGTTTTCAGTTCATGCGTACGCCTTACCCGAAATAAACGCCACGCTCGATTTTTGCACACATCATGTTGAACTACGAGATATCCTCGGCGGGCCGGATGAAACATAGCCGCGGCCCGTAGTTTGGAGACCCCTGGGCTGATGCATTATATATCTCACAGATTAATCCATCTCTCTTCGACGATTTTTGTTCAATTTGTGGTGATAATAACGATCTGTTGTTCAAGATATTTGTTTGACTAGAATTAAATAAAGTTAACGGTTACCTTTCATTTATCGTTTTGCCAACGCAACTATGTATCCTAACCATCTCGTAGACTTACGGCCCTTTTTCCTGTACGTTAATATTTGGAGTTGCCGGCAATTAATCATGGTGGTGACCAAACTATTTTTTGCTTTTAATAATAAGATGAAAATCAACGTTGGTCTGTATATTGATCTACTTTTAAGAGGATGAATTTCTATAATAATTAACATATTATTATTTCGAGTATCTCTTCGGGATATAGCAGGTTTCGATTGTAGTTCTTGGGGAACGCTTAGAGTTTTCGCAAGATTTCTCACAAGATAACGAGCTCTTATGATACACGCAATTAGTGGAAATTGTGCGTGTCATATATTGTGACGAGGCAACTGTTGTTCAATTAGTCTCCTTCCATGAGCAGCTATCGGCTTTGCCCTTTTAAATACCATGCATCCTACATTCTCTTGTAATGGCAGTTCGTTCTTAAACTTAAAAACCTTGTATTCAAAATAAGATTGGAATGGGTTCACTAGTGCTCGCGTTTCTGAATCATAAACTTCAGCTAATATTGTAAGACATCCTCCTCTCTTCCTGACCTCGTACGTGCCTTGCAGCTCTGGCTCCTCTGTTAACCTGGAGTTGATTTTCTCCAGTGAGCCTCGTAGGATACGAACGAACCTTGTGATCAACATTATTTTGACCTTCGTGCACTTCTGTTGATGTGTGAATTCCGAGTTGAGCTAATATTCGTGTTGCTCAGCAATGAAACTGCTTTCTTCATGCCACGTTCTTGCAATGCGTGTGTTAAAAAGAAAAAATAAATTTGGCCTTTAAATTTATCCCATTGTTAGATTAAGACATAACGAATCCTACGAGTTAAAATGCTTTATTTCTTACACACTCGAGGTGCTAAGGGTGCCGACGATTTGTGAACATCAACTTGGTAATAATACTATCGTAAAAATCCTGCCGTTCCCCAAGTTCCCTGTTCCTCAAATTATGAATTAGTACAACTCTCATGGATGAAAGAACATATTTAAAAATATTCGTTGATTTATTCAAATCGCAAAATATACGGTATATTGCTCAGTCATAGCAGAGGTAACTTATGTTTGGAACAATAAATATTGACATCGTATTTGAGAGTTCCTATCTTTATCCTTGTCCGCGCTCCACGTTTGCTAGCAACTGAAATGAGCAAATGAAAATGAATATATATACATGAAATACCGCAAATTGAGTGGAATTTGTACGTACCTTAAGTCGGTTTTAGCTCCTACTCTTCAAAAGGACTAATAAAATGGAGGCTCACAAGTCAATAACGAAACAAACGCTTCCTAAATTTAGGAAACAGAAGTCACATCTTTATGCAAAGCTGTTATGAAAAGAAAAATGCTAGTCTGTTATTGAGCTTCATCATAAGTGCAGACTACTCTTCACCATCCCTCATAGCCGCGATAATGCGGGAAGCACCGCTCACTGAACACCTTGCGACCTCTCTCACGAAGGATTTCTTCTATTGCAATCTCGTTTCGCAACTCACGAACCTGCGAGGAATTAATTACAAATTGAGCTTTATTTATCGGCATGGAAGTGCTCGTAATAGGTAGCATGTCATACCAGCATTACCCACGTATGGCAAAGCATTACTAACTAACGAAAATCGAGATTTATAGAAGTTTTCACAGCTCAATGTTTTTCAATTTTAACAAATGAAAAAAACAAACCTTTGATCTCTCTGATTTGATCCTGTTGTTAATAGATGTATCAGTAGAAGGATCAATGGATCGTAACTCCGTCAGTCTAGTTGTAGTTTGCTCCAGACATCTTTCCAGGAGCTGACTTCTTTCCTTATAATTAGCAGCTAGCTGTTAAACAAAAAGGGCGAACATGGATATGAGTTGAATGCATTTTTCATGAAATTTCTATATCAAATCATTGTTATCATCAACCAAAGGGCAATGATAAGTAGGTGCCTCAGAAACAGTTTAAGTACTTATTGACATTCAGTTGACGCACCTCCTCGAAAAGTTGTTTACACTTAACAGCTGGGTCGATTGCATCTCTGAATGACTGGGTCGGGGTTGCAAGGTTCAATGCATAAATGATTTTATCATCAACCACTCTCAGGTTCCTCAGCAGATACTGAAATTGATGAAAGTCAAATATTTACATTAATTTAATACACATTAGTCAGCAGCTGTAAACAATATTTTTTTACACATTTACTTCAAGTTCTACCCATGTCAATAGATACCGTACGTATAGTAATAACTTCTATCCTAAAAATCATTATAGGCCTTTTTTAAATACGAATATCTTGATTACACTATTCATCATACATTGAAAATATTGCAATTTGTCAATATAATCACATGTTTTCAACAAGACATTTCCTAAGCTTCAATAAAATATCTCACAAGGTACTAAACAATTTACTGAAAAATACCTAAAATCTGTGCAAAAAAAGGCTCCATCTTGCCAAAAAATTTTTGTCACATGTATCATAATCTTTCATGCAAGGCTTCTACAAAAGTTAAAACCTTTATCAATTACATGCTAAAATTTCTACAATATCATTGAAGATTTGTTGCCAGAACTACCAGATTACAGTATGTAAAAAGGTCATTTATGGGAAATTTATTGACAAGATCTTCTGAAGACATAGATTTTATTGCTCACTCATGCTAAATATGTGCCAAAGATCTTCATATATTTGCTTACTTATGCTAAATTTCACTATACATTTTCACACACATGAACAGGGAAAATATCCACCTGTTAGGCTGATACTAGAGCAGTAGAGCTTTATCAGATATTTTTGAAGACATAAAATTAACACTGAAGTTTTCTTGTGTAGAACTTTTGTCTGATATTATTGATAGAAGTGCAAAATTGAGCTGTTAATGCTTAAATTTATCCAAAATTTGCATTTTTAGTACCAAAAAATTAAGTTACAATCAATGAGTAAGGTGTATATATCTAATCATTAACAACTGCCCATGCACACCAGTGACACAACCTATTCTAACTAAGAGGCTAGTAGGACTGTAGGAGCAACAATAACCTGCACATCCTCACAGTTTGTGACTTGTCTGGCAGCCATCTCTGTATTTTTACTTAGTAAATTCACAACAATAATGAATAGATGTAGAATAACTTTAATGGTTTGACTGTTGACACTGACAGCTCACAAAAAACCATCTGTAAAGAAAAAAAAATACACTGAAAAGATGCATGAACAGCATGATGCAGATGTATCTGATACTCTCATGAAAAAATAACAAACATGGTTAAAATAAAATGTTCTGCTTAATAATTTGGGCTCAAGATTGCAGATACAGCCTAGCATCTGGAATCTGAGCATTGTCAGCTCAGCTTCATAGCATTAGCATTTAGCATGGTCACTGGTCAGTAAACTGATTACGGTAGTTGAGCAAGTTGACTTGGCTCATCTTGAAGTTGAGGTTATCTTATTTTCACCATATTATCAAGCATCAGCTATTATTTAACTTTATTATTAATGTCACTGTCAGTGTATGATTGATTGAAAATAACTATTGAGATATTATTTATTAAAAACACTTATACTTTATTAGTCATTCAAGTTATAAACAATGTGAATCAACCTACTGATAGTTTTGCCACCCTTTTTGGCAAAATCTATAAACGGGTTGCACTTTACTGTATTACAATAATTGTGTCAATGTTCATGTCGCACATTCAGGCACAGGCTAGGGGATCATAGTTGTGCATGTGTAAATAACGTGCTTTTCCATTTTATTTGTCTGTCAAGATTAAGTACCATATTAAACCACAACATGTAGTTGTAGCAAAAATCATTTAAATTACCAAGCTCCAATCAGAATGGTAAAAGGATACCAGGGTTGGCGATTTTTTTGATTTTTTTAAAAAAATCAAAAAAATCAAAAATCAATGACTTTTTTGATTTTTTCATGATTTTTTTTATTTATTTGATTTTTTTTTTAACTTTTTTGTCTTTTTGATGTGTTTTTCTTATGTTGCAATTAGCCTACTAACAATAACAGTATATGGATCATAATGGATGGCTAAAAAAGAGCACTTATTGCCTTCAATAATGGCCAACAGGCCAAGGTGGTGTTTACCACTTAGGGATTTTTGGGTAAACAATTATTGGTACTATGTCTATTCATTAGCTTTGTAAAGTTTGTATGGAGCAAGGTAATAAGCTAAATATTGACCATTCAACTGGCTTCAATATACAAAAACACTTCAGGAATGCAGATCTTCTAAACATTGAAGTCACATAACAGATAGGTAGCTGATAGCACAGTGCACAGCACTATCAATAGATCCACTAGTTTTATGTCCTAAAAATCTACCAGACTCTACCCTCTATACACACCGACTAGTAGTGACTGTAGCTGACAGCACAGTGCACAGCACTATCAATAGATCCACTAGTTTTATGTCCTAAAAATCTACCAGACTCTACCCTCTATACACACCAACTAGTAGTGACCTGTGACTGTACCGTCAACCGGGGCTACTCGGGACAGGTGGGGCTACTCGGGACAGGCCTATGACACGGCGTAAAACTGTTGTAGTAGCGAAACTAATTGGAATATCTCGATTTCTTTCTTTGGGGACATCTAAAAGAGAAGTTCAGAAGTTGCCCTCACACCCTACCACAGCTAAGGGGATGGATTATTGCAGCAGAGGTTATGGCCATACCTCGCCATATGTGTGAACGTGCTGTAGGAAACTTCCAAGAACGACTCCAACAGTGTGATGCAGCTAACAAACCCCATTTTCCTGATATTGTTTTCAAAACTTAAGTATTTTAAATGGTAAGTTATGCTAATCTTGAGGAAAATAAACAACTTTCTTCTTTATGTACCTCCATTACTCTTTTATTTTGCCCCAAAACTGTTCAATCAGTTCTGCCCCACCCTGTATAAGCTAGCTAACACATTTAAATTGTATATTGTAATCAATATATAACAAATAGTCAAATAGTTAAAGACTACGTACTTATATGCCTTATAAGAATTAGCTAAGCTGCTAGCTACGTACAATGTATTGCACACATGATGCCTCTACCAAAAACATTCAATTTATTGGAACCTAATACACACTAAAGGCAACAAGTTTATATACCAATTTGTCATTTATAGTACACTTATACTAAACCATGAATAACAATACCTCAATATAAATTAAAGACTGCCACTCAATATATATAAATATATGAAAAAATAAAAAAAATAAAAAAAATCAAGTGATTTAATCACATGATTTAATCATTTTGATTTAATCATTGCCAACCCTGAAGGATACATCTCAAGTTATTATATAAACATATGATGGTAAGCCAAAGTTTACACCACATCAATAATTGATTCATCTCGTTATTTCTCGTTATATCTCGTTAAAATGGCTATAAATTCCAGGAAATTGTAAGCTACCTATTTTAACCGGGATGTCTTGTCTTGTCTTGGTATCGTCCCGGAATGCCTACGGACGGCTGAAAATTGTCCCGGTTTTTATTGCGAACCGGGACAGAGCTTGTTGTCTCGTCTTGGATACAAAAAAAAAAAACCAAACGTAGGAGAATAGTGGCAAATCAGAGATTTTTTAGAATCAGTTCATTTTTAATTTCCTCATTTACTCAAGATTTTAACAGATTTCTTATCTATGATAATTCTGGTATCCAAGATACTTTACTGGTCTACTTATAGGACTCAAAAATAAACTTGAGGAAGAGTCTAAAAACTCTCTGCTTTGCCACTATGCGCAGGAGTGAGGAGTCTACTAGTGCAGGCATACAACTTCCAAGTGATTAGGAACTTTATAGAAACTGAGCAAGTTAGCGCAGGCATGGAATATATCTACTTGGAAAGCCACAACTGAATTTTTTGAGCTGTGGTTTCATGGATTTGCCAGCCATGATTCCATTTCTTTGAGCCGTGATTCCATTTCACCGAGCTGTGAATTCCATATCTAGGCCATGAAAAGCCATTTACGAGGCACAAATTTATTTACAAAGTCCATGCACGTGTTACCCCAAATCTCTAATTTTACCCTAAAACAGTCAAATGGCAAAGATAAAATTTGTCTTTACTGTAAGTTGAGCATGTGTTAATGCAGTCTGACCGCTTTGACATGACCGCAACAAAACATTTAGTTGATTTGTTTCCATTACGATGTTCATGTTTTTTCTGCAGGATATTTTGGCGGGAACAGTAAAGCAATGAGGATTGCGGAAGTTGAAAATTTTATGAAGTGACACGTTTGCGAACTGCAAAGTGCAAACTGCGATTTTTCAATCAAACAAAAATTTATGACGTTCGAGCCGCAAGATTTCATACCTACTGAAATTATATGATATTAGAGCCACGATATTTCAGACAAAAATAGGACTTTTCCAGCCCTGATTAGCGTATGTGTTTTAAGCCTTCAAGAAGTTCATTTTTTGCCTCAAATAACAATGTTGGGTAGAAAAAGTGGTCTTGGTGGATTGAAATAATATATGAACCTTTGAAATTAGAAGTCCATTCTGGAAGAAGGTGCGATGGAAGATGGATGCAGTACACTAAAACAATTTAGGTCTTTATTTTCTACGCTCTAGGATTAAGGCAACGTAATGAGTAATATTTTTTTTAGACTAAATTGAGATGTTAGTCATTGAAATGATGAATCATGAAAACATAGCAATTCTGTGAGAATGTTCACCTTGTTCAAGATCTCTTACAAAATCCGTGCAATGACGGTTTGGTGCAATTCTGTGAGAATTGTGAATTACAGTACTCCTGACCATAACCTTAAATTTCCGATCAGGTGCACACAGTGAAGAGTGAACCTTGGGCATTTGATTGTAGGCTGATTTAATACACATTATTACACAGGCAAGATACAGATGTTGGACGGGTTTAAGGCGGTGCTGATGTCCTCATATTCACTGCAAGGCTCTGGCATGCTCTGTCTGAGTCTGAGTGGTGCCAAATTTGTTCCCGCATTGACACCTTCTTTAAATTTTAACGATGCTGAGCCATCTGGCATCCGCCATACTTCGGCAAGCTAGTGAAGCTACTATCCAGTCTTTCCTCAGTTTCTTGATCTGCTGGCTGTGATGAGGAAAGGAATGTGACCCGTCTGCTAGCTTGCAGCAGAAAATGTGATAGTCCAAAAGAGTTTGAGACAACGTTCTTGAGGGAAGAGATCATGAAAGTCCATTCCAAGCACAAGGGTCTGCAGGCGCAGCCAGTCAGCTTCTTCTTTTCAAGGTGTCCACGTTGGGTGGACTGAAAGCCACAGGACAGCCACAAGGATGACCGTTGGGCCTGAGAGCTTATGTTATGTTGGACTTCTTGGTAAGGAAAGCTGGCCTCTTTGTCCTTGTTTGTACAAGGTCAATAGAGGTGATGGATGAGCTTGACAGCATGTAAGAGAATTTACACATGACATGGATAAGTTACATGCACACAGAGCACAGATGACTGTATGCAGTTATTCAGAAAAGTTGCACATGACATGATCATTGCTCCTCAGAACTGAGCACTAGATTTAACAGTTAAGTTAGATAGATTTATATAGGTACATGACATAGATTATGCAGGATGACATAGATTATGCACATACACAAACATATACAATATACATAGATACACTTGTACATATATAAGCTTCATTTTGATATTTTGGCACCTATCT
>NW_025937658.1:8823-11455 GCF_000764305.2 Hyalella azteca | reverse complement strand
ACTGCATACGGTTAATTGTCCCAACTCAATTCGGTTAATTGTTTCAACTCACTGCTGTTCTTTTGTCAATACTAGTAATGTTAATGAGCGACGACTATATACCGTTCAATCACACAAGAAGTTTATCATAAAATCAAAGATTTATTCTGGTAGTACCGCGCGCAAGACAAAACAAACACTGCAACTCTATGTAGTTGCCGTCTCCGTAGCTGAGTGGACTAAGGTGCCTGCTCGCGAGCGTTTGGTTGCAGTCTTGACAGAGGCTCGAATCTCGGTGGGCGACTCATAGTTTCTTCAACCAGAGTTCGATAGAGGTGAGAGCAAAGAGTGTAGTTTCATGATGATAGTACATACCGATAAAAATTGTGTAATAACTATGTGTGTAAAAGAATGAACATGCGACTAATTCTGCTTGAAGGAGAAAAGCGTTTAAATCAGTTAGAGACGGAAAAATATAGTTTTCTCATAATTTTGGTAGGCGGGCGGCCATGGATCAGACTGGGATCGACCGGAGTAGTAGAATATGTTAAAATCATTTCATCAGACGCTGGAAATTGGGCCAGACAACTGCAGAGATTCTGAAAAGATGGTCTCATTCTCCGTATACTTTCGTGTTCTAACGTCAAAACGCCTAGGTGTCACAAAATCACAAATTTCGAGTAGCCTTAACGTTTTCAAAAGACCTGGGTGTTTCGGTTTGGGCACGATCGCTCGGGCAGGCTTTGAAACACCCAAGTCTTTCAAAAAAGGGGGCCTTTTTCTCTCAGTGTTGGCACTACTACAGCGGTCATAACATATTCGATTATTTTGAAAATGAAGTTTCAGATATTCAACTTCATATTACAGACATCCCTCGTATAGTCCCCAAATTTATAATAATTCATAAATTACTGATTCGTTTCACTTAATCAATGCCATTATTTGGAAAACTATTTCAGTATTCAATTATTCGGCTACAGAGAGCTAGGGGCCAGCCAGGTAGCTTCAAGCCACGGCAGCGTAGTTTCTGCACATTAAGAACGAATGCTGCCAAAGCAGAGGCATTGTAAACGTCGCTTTGGCTGGGGATAAAAAGCGTGCAGCGTTCGTAGCCGGCGGAATTTACTTAATTCATCCGTGGACTTGTCGACTCAACAAGAAATTCTAATACAATGACGAAAAATAGACTAGTTCAACAACATTTTGACAAAACGACAAATAACAATTACAAGGCAATATTGAAGCGTACAACAATATACTAAATTATAAGTACTTAAATAAAGGGCCTATAAACTGATCGAAACTTACGTTGGTGTTCGAGGGGCCTTTAAAGGAATAAAATTGCGATACCACTGACTAGTTGGTAGGTCATCTGTCTACGACGGCTCTCAGATTCCTGAAAGCTGACAAGTAAGATAGGCCTAGACGCCGCTTATCAAAGCTCCGAGTCGATGCTTCTCGGCACAAATGCGTTGGTTAATTAATGTCTTTTTGTCTTTAGAATATACATACAATATATATTCTCATAGAATACATACCCACATACCATCAGAATATACCTATCTACTATTTGTATGAACAGCCGAATAAATCAGAATTCACTTGGTTTTGGAATTTACTTCGGACTCAATTACATTCAAAGGACAGGGCGACCGAAGAGTGGTCAGAATGTTAAAATCAAACTCATTGAAACTAACTATAAAATAATGCTACTTATTCACCATTCAAGGTTCCACTTACTTCTGAGCTGCCACTTGTTGCATTTTGACTCGACAGGTTTGAGAAACCTGCATCTCCTGACGTCCAGGGGGCTGCAGGAGTTAAAGGCGGTGATAGTCCGAGGAGCAGAGAGCACCAGCAGCCGCTACCTCTACTTTCAGTGAGTCACCCCGTGGTTGTGGTCTCGAGGGAGTGCTTTGGTACAAAGGGAGCGTTGGGGTACATAGAGTGATGGGGTACAGAGGGAGTGTTGGGGTACAGAGGGAGTATTGGTGCACAGAGGGAGTGTTGGGGCACAGAGGGGGTGTTGTGGTACAGAGGGAGTGTTTGGGTACAGAGGGAGTGTTTGGGTACAGAGGGAGTGTTGGGGCGAGGGAGTGTTGGGGTACAGAGGGAGTGTTGGGGTACAGAGGGAGTGTTGGGGTACAGAGGGAGTGTTGGGGCACAGAGGGGGTGTTGTGGTACAGAGGGAGTGTTTGGGTACAGAGGGAGTGTTTGGGTACAGAGGGAGTGTTGTGGTACAGAGGGAGTGTTGGGGTACAGAGTGAGTGTTGGGGTACAGAGGGAGTGTTGGGGTACAGAGTGAGTGTTGGGGTACAGAGGTAGTATTGTGGTACAGAAGGAGTGTTGTGGTACAGAGTGAGTGTTGGGGTACAGAGGGAGTGTTGTGGTACAGAGGGAGTGTTTGGGTACAGAGGGAGTGTTGTGGTACAGAGGGAGTGTTGGGGTACAGAGGGAGTGTTGGGGTACAGAGGGAGTGTTGTGGTACAGAAGGAGTGTTGTGGTACAGAGGGAGTGTTGTGGTACAGAAGGAGTGTTGTGGTACAGAGGGAGTGTTGGGGTACAGAAGGAGTGTTGTGGTACAGAGGGAGTGTTGGGGTACAGAGGGAGTGTTGGGGTACAGAAGGAGTGTTGTGGTACAGAGGGAGTGTTG
>NW_025937658.1:0-8629 GCF_000764305.2 Hyalella azteca | reverse complement strand
AGGTATCAGGTACTGGTAATGATCGCTAGTGTATTGTGCATTGTGGAGGTATCGGGTACTGGTAATGATCGCTAGTGTATTGTGCATTGTGGAGGTATCAGGTACTGGTAATGATCGCTAGTGTATTGTGCATTGTGGAGGTATCGGGTACTGGTAGTGATCGCTAGTGTATTGTGCATTGTAAAGTTCCCAGGATGAATTAAGTTCCGCGCCTCATCAATGACGAGGTCAATTAATGATGAATATGCAGGGCATAATTCAACTCTTTTTCACCATACAATTTTTATGTAATTTAATATAACTTAATACAGAGGGAGTGCTTAATAATTTAATATAGCAAAAGTTTTATTAAAGTCACTTTTGAATGACATCTACTTAACTGTGATTTCCAAGTCGGATTAACTAAATGAATTCTCGATTCTTCAGACGGAAGCTGCTCGCAAGATAGGACTGGTGGTGGTGGCTGGTGGTACAACAACTGCTATTTTGCGAACCCTACAGGCGTGTACGGCGGCGACAGACCTGCAGAGAGGACCGGTGGAAAGTTCTTGGTCTGGAATCTTGTCAAGCAGACGCACGTCACTCAACTCACCCTCATGATCAGACCGAAGGATTAATATGTATAATATGATGGATCATGTAGGATATGCTCTAGGACATGCAGGGAGTACTCCAGGGCATGTATGATATGCGCAAGGACATGCGAAGGACATGCAGGGCATGATATGCATGCGTAAGGACATGCAGGAAGTGCTCCAGGACATGTAGGATATGCGCAAAGACATGCAGAAACGCTCCAGGACATGTAGGATATGCGCAAGGACATGCAGAAGTGCTCCAGGACATGTAGGATATGCGCAAGGACATGCAGGAAGTGCTCTAGGACATGTAGGATATGCGCAAGGACATGCAGAAGTGCTCCAGGACATGTGGGATATACGCAAGGACCCAGGACATGTAGGATATGCGCAAGGACATGCAAGAAGTGCTCTAGGACATGTATGAAGTCCTGTAGGACATGTAGGGCATGCTCTAGGGCACGCAGCAAGTCTTGTAGGACATGTAGGGCATGCTCTAGGGCATGCAGGAAGTGCTGTGCCTGTAGGACATGAAGGGCATGCTCTAGGGCATGCAGGAAGTCCTGTAGGACATATAGGGCATGCTCTAGGACATGCAGAAAGTCCTGTAGGGCATGTTGGGCATGATTTAAGACATACAAAACATGCTCCATGAAATTTAGGACATTCTCTAAGACATGTGGGACATGATCTAAGACTTGCGGGAAAAGCTCTAGGACAAGTAAGACATGCTCTTGCACACGTAGGACATGCTCATGGACATGTAGGGCATGTACGACATGCTTTAGAACTCTTGTGGCACGCTCTAGAATATGTTGGGCATGCTCCTGGACATGAAGAGAATGTCCTAGGTCTAGGACATGCGTGACTTACTCAAGGACATTTATGACTTGCTCTAGGAGATATATGATATGTTACATGATATGCAGGACATTTAGAACATTTTTTAGGACATGTATGGCTTTTTCTGTGACACGTGAGACATTTAGGACATGCGCTAATACATGTGGGACAATAAAGGCCTAAGGACATGTATGACAGGCTATCAATCTCCCAGAGAAAGTTATGTGCAATTACATATAGGGCTGCATTAAATCCTCTATCTAATTGGCTGTTAGGATAACTGTTTACGATTGGCCCTTCCTCGAACGACTTTTCAAACAAATCTAGAATTTAGTTCACGAAGAACACTGCGTAATGGCATGTTTCTGTCAGGATCAGGAAGGCCGAGTGATGACACTTGGAATTATCCAATCGCGCGGTTCGCAAATCACCGGACTGAATAAGAAAGAACTGCTGAATTGCACTCATTGTGCTCTTTGGCTCAACTGTCCCAAGGGCTTATCTTCGTCTAGGTCGTTCCTATGTTTTCTAGCCTGCATTCCTAGACTTATTCCTTATTATACCAAGTTCACGCAGATTCAAATGAGCTGCATTAAAAAGCTCAATGATTATCACCCTGTTTAGTTACGAAATGATTGTTCGTCTGTAATCAAGGATGTTAAGGCTTGTCTCAAAGCGCGCTGATAGTAAGAATATTTTAAATATTTAGAAGGACTCGTTGAATTGCGCATGGATCGCTTTGCATATGAATGCTTTCAGCCAGATTGTAATGTGTTATTTACTGCTAATGTTTGTAAAGTTTTCTACACCATTAACGGGTTACCTATAAAATATTATTTATATAATTCTAATTGTGATTCAACTCCTGTTCGCTGATAAAATTTTGCGTTGCTTAAAATTCATATTTAAATATAATTTTGATTGAGTGGTTCTGTCTTTAAAATTATGAATCCTAAATAAAACAGGAATTTGATCAAAAAATGTAGGCCGCTCAGTGGTCACTCCGCAGGCCAGGTTTGGGGTCAGGCTGCTCATTTAAATTTGAGTTTCGGTGACGTCATCGTGACGTCATCGTGACGTCATTAGGTGACGTCATCGAGACGGAGTATGAACGTTATTACCTGATACACTAACAGATACCAATATGAACTATTATTGTTGAATTTTCAGTAACATCAATAAACACTGCAATGAATTTTGTTTATTATAGCAACCTAAACTTTGAGTTCCAATGTCAATGGACACAATTTGGATGAATTACTTTTATATAATGAGCAGAAATCGCTTTGAAGGATTGGAGAGACGAAGAAATTTATTCACTTAAAGGCAGTAAAAAGTGTTATTTCACGAATATCAGAACAATTGTTTGTTCAAAAACTTTTATATTTAACTCGAAAGTTCTCCGTAACCTAGAAATTTATTTACTTTAAAGCTTCAAAGTGTCGGTAATAATTTCACGAGCATCAGTTCATCCGTTAATAAAATAGAATAGGTATACATAATTTTTTTAATTCAACTCAAAAAAATCTAAAGCAGAAATTTATTCGCTTTAAAGCTGTAAAAAGTCTTTAAATTTCACGATTTCAGCCGCATTGAAAATGAAATTAGTATTCATAACTTTCTGAATTCAACTCAAAAGTTCTGCCAAACCTTGAAATTTGTCCACTTCTATAAGGTATGCATATTAAATCTATTTAAAAAGAAATGACCTATTACTCGTGAAATTTTAACAGACTTTTTTGTACCTTAATGTGAATAAATATAGGTTTAGGCTAACTTATGAGTTGAATTCAAAAAAATATGAATTCTAATTCTATTTCAGAAACGCCTGAACTTGTTGATACTCGTGAAATGGTAACAGACTTTCTACCACTTTAAAGACAATAAATTTCTATATTTTGGAAAACTTTCGAGTTGAACTTAAGTTATGAATACTAATTCTACTTAAGAAACGCCTAAACTGATACTCGTGAAATTACAACAGATTTTGTACCGCTTTAAAGTGAACGAATTTCTAGGTTTAGAAGAACCGTCGAGTTGAATTTAATAAGTTATGAACAACTGATTCTATTCTGGAAACGGCTCAACTGATACTCGTGAATTTATAGCAGACTTTTTATCGCTACGAAGTGAATATGTTTCTAGGTTTGGGTGAACCTTCGAGTTGAATGTAATCAGGTATGAATACTAATTCTATTTTATAAACGGCTGAACTGAAAACCCATATTATTTTATCTCAAAAATTTAGAGAAAATAATTCCGTTTATACCGGCAAAAAATCTGTTGTAATTTCACGGGTATCAGTTCAGTTGTTCTTATAATAGAATTAGTATTCATAGCTTTTCAAATTCAACTCGAAAGTTCCCCCAAACATAAAAAATTTTTATCCTTAAAGCGGCAAAAACTCTGCTTCAATTTCACGAGTATCAGTTTAGCTTTTTCCAAAATAGAATTGTATTAAAACTTTTTAAATTCAACTCGAAAGTTCTCCCAAGTCCTGTTAGTTGACATAACTGCAAGTATATTAAGATTATTATGATTTAAGTATAATAAAGTGGTTCAGTGTTTTAAGTTTGCATTTTCGATGCTTATTGTGGAGCTATGTCAACCAGCGGTGAATTTAGTTTGAAACGTTTTCAGTGATTGTCAAACGAAGCTACGAATTCGTTACTAATATCTATAATCCTGCCCCAGTGTGATTCCTACGATTTGAACAAAATGCATTAAAAAAATTAAACATCCGTAGTTTATTATTTTTCATTGTAAAAATACCGTACAAAGTCGGCTTATCATTTATAAAATAATAATGAATAAATGTAATAATAAAACTGTGAACACCAAACCCAGCAGTACCTCCGCCATTCACCCACCACTCAACCACCACTTACCCACCCCTCACCCACCACTCACCCACCCCTCACCCATAAATAAATAAGTTAAATAAATTTAATAAGAAAATGCTGCTAACAACTTTGATAGTATATCCATTACTGAGTGCTTACTCTCCAAGCACTGCAACACTTGCACTCATCTCAACTGATTTCCTGATAAGCTTCACTGCATCCTGATCCATCCAACTTATCAAGAACCATACTGTGTGCACTTGCTGTCTTTCAGATTTGCAATAATTGCAACAATTTCAATATAATTTCTAAAAAGCAATCATTTCAAACCAAATGTGTCAGCAAGATCTTCTGAAAGAGTATATTTTTTGCTGCCGATGCATTGCCAAAGATCTTTTGATATTGACGACCCACTTTCTGCACCCTGGGCATGTTGCGTGTATGAGATTTGGCTTCTGCAAAATAGCTTTCGCGGTGCTTCATGTTCAACTCTTATTGGTAGCTTGATTTGTTATTAATTTATAAATGTTAATTGGTTGTGTTTGACTTGGAGACAAATTGCTAATGAATTAGTATTTAGTCTAAATGAAATCTTAGAGTATTGCAACCTTCATTCTTGATTCTTTCAAGTGTAACTTTAATCGATCCTATTTTTATCCTATCATTCTTGACTAAAATTGTTTGAATCAAAAAAGTGATGGTGGATCAAAATCATTAAATAATTGTATATCTTTAAAGAGAAGCCTAGTTTAAATGCTTCCTACAGTTCTTATCCGTTAGAAATTATGAATAGATAGGTATTTCTTTACTATTCTGCCCATTGCCTGTAAATTTAGGTTTTAACTTCTGTTGTTTTTTTTTCTTATGACTCCAAACTTTATTCATTTTCTGACTGTATTTGTGTTCTCGATTTATCGAACTGACGATGGAGCTGGTCTCCGAAACGTTTCCAATAGAGAAATGCTGAATTTTTGGGACGCTTTCTTTGCTTTTAAATTTCTAGTGAATCTGCGATTCAAGCAATCTAGTGACATTATTACTTGGATCGAAAATAATATATGAACCTTGATTCTTTGAATTTCATCCTGTCCCTCACTATTCCCTTCCTTTGCTGAAACAGCACTCAGCTTTGAGCAGTGACCCCAGTGAGCCCCACAGCTCAATTCCAAGTACAAAAATTAGTGCCTCTGTCAGCATATTGGCTAACCTGTTAACTAGATTACTGGAGATATTTTAGAATCAGTTCATAGTTCATTTTTAATTTCCCCATTTACTCAAGATTTAGGTACATCTATATCTTATGTAGGGTAAACGCGGTATATTCCGACACATTAAGGACGTAGCAAGAAATGAATGGCTATAAAAATATCACCGTATACCTCGAGTCTGATTAGTTTATATCACTCTCAAAACACCACACTACGCGCCAGCAACGATGAAACGTCACAAACTGTTGCCATATTTATTTAAAAGCCTATTGAATTCAAACCTACAAAATCCCAGTATTCCGACGCTGTGTGACTAAATTTGGCATATTGTGAGACTAATTCCGGCAGCGCTTCAAACTCAATTAATTTGTAATTCCGGTGCCCTGTGTTGGAATTCCGACGCCCTGTGTGAGCTGAATCGGAATACGACACAGCTCAGAACGAGTTGCTTGTTTTATTAATCTTTTAATTAAAAGCTATTAAGCTTTTAATTAAGAAAATTTTAATTTTTGGACACAGCTCGGAACGAGCTGTGTGTGTCTAATTCCAAGCTTTGTCGGAATTAGTTTTATGTGTCTAAAACCGTCGCTTAACTTAATCATCTATTAATTTATTTACCACTTGAAATCAGCAAATACAAGAACGTAAAGGATTCCTAATATATTCAAAGACTTATTTAAAAGTTTCAAACCATAATATTCTTTCTACTCAATCAATTTATCACTATTTGGTAGAGCATGGTCAACTATCAACTTTGACACGTTTTCGATGTTCTCACTGGGAGACATGCACTGTCTCTCTTTGGATCTTAACATTTTCACGTCAGACGGCCCAGAGCCCCAGACCAAGTGTTGTGGCAATAGTATGTCGCACAATAGTATGATGTCACTATTTCAACCATCAACGAATGCATGGAACTAAGACAAAGCTTAATATAAAGGAAAAAAGTTGAGAAGTGTCGGAATTACCCACGATGTCGGTACATACCGCGTTTACCCTAATTTCATTCATACCCATGAATTGGAAGGTTCTACAGGGTACAGGTTTTAAATTTGAAAGAACTGGCACTGGTCATAGCCAGGTTGTTACTAATCCTAAGTACCATGACCCAACTAGAGTGTAATTTTGTAAGTATGTTACTATGTATAAAATTTCCTCCCTTATCTATATTTAATGGAAAAATATAGAGATTCTAATAACTACATTTATTTAGGTTGGCAGCGGCCTCAACTCAACTACCCGAGCTGTTCCAAGGCCGCCTTGGAACAGGTTATTTCTTCCGCTATGCAAAACTCTGCAGTAATATCAATAGATTTTAATTCGTAAGTGATAGCTAACAAGTAGCGAAATAAAACTTCAAAAATCAAACACCTAAACACTAGGTGGTGGTGGTGGTGGACGCGGGTTGTAGGTGAAAAAGAAGTCGCACGTTGACCGCTTGTAAGTTAACACCTGGACTCAGCAATAGTTATTTAGTTGAAGTCTTCGTTATGTTTCTCTCAATTTCATTTCCTTCTTTGCTGGCACGAGCCCTCTTTGTTAGCAACAATTCTCTTGTTTAGGGCAAATCACAGTTTAATCCAGTGCATTTCACCAGCTACATGGTAGATAATCGACCAGTTTGCATGAGATATGTGGTGGTTACTCTCACTATGTGGTGCTGAACTCTTCTGGGACAATTTCCTCCACCAAGGAGCACACGCACAGATATGAAAGGGACTCCCAGAGCATGTATATTTGATATCATCACCTGTCTCTCTTGATCGTATAGTGTGCATGAAAGGAGGAAGTGTTCAATTGACTCTTCAACCCCACAGTGCAGGCACATGGGAGTGTCAGCCATGCCAAATCGATCAAGATAAGAACGAACCCCAACATGACCAAGACAAAGACGGGTTAAAACCACTGTTGCACGTCGAGAACGGCATGCAAACCATGGAACCGGAGACATCCCAAATCGAATGGAAGCTAAATGATGGCCCCTTCCATCAGTAGCTACTGTAGTAACCCAATCCAATTCCCAAAAACTATGAAAGTGCGACCGAAGACCATCAAGAGCATCTGAGCAAGGTAAAGGAAACAAGGCAGAGTGGTCAAGGCAATGTCCCAGTTTGGCAACTGCATCCGCACGCTCATTACCAATAATGCCAATGTGAGCCTTGACCCACTGTAGATGCACGATCTTTGAGTCATTTAGTCGTATGAGTAGCTCACGTATGCCATAGACCAGATCAGAGCAAGTATTGGTTGGAGATAGCAAAAGTTGCAAAGCTACAAGAGAGTCAGAACATATTACCCATTGAAGGAAGGAGTCCAATTCAATAAGTCGCAAGGCCAGCAAAATTGCAATTAGTTCAACAGACAAGACACTGTGATGTGGATTCAACCGTCATGCAACTGCTTGCCTCACAGATGGAACATGAAGACCACAAGCAACAGACGGACCATCGATCAGTCAGACGCGAGCCATCACAATAAACTGCCCTGTGACTAGGGTATTTCTCATCCAGATGAGCTGCAAAAAGAGAAGGAGTGGCAGCCTCAGAACCTGATTGGAAGTCAAGACAAATTAGAGAAGACAAACTACACCAAGGAGGAATCAGATCAAACACTGGAGTGGGATGCCACCTAAACACTAAAAATGCACTTTGTTTACGTTTACCTTGATTTATCTTGATTTATCTTTAAGCACCAGTCTTCTTGGACATAGGTGCTCTGTTCAGAGCAAGGTGTAACTTTTACTACAGCTGGTCAATGAAGCCAGCTTTGGACAGGTATGTTACCAGTTTTTCCGCAGGGAACTCATCTCTAAGCAATGTTGCAAGGGTGAAGGGCCATCCCATTTTTCTGCAGTGCTGTTCCAGTTGCTGTCTTGAATGTTGTAGCTGAGGACATTCTAATAGAAGATGAGTGGCAGTCCAAGTTTGGTTACAGGTAGGGCAGCAAGCTGGTTGTTGACCAGTGAAGAGGTGTGCACGGGTAAGTCGTGTCGCTCCCAGGCGTAGGCGAGAAATTGGTACTTGGTGGGATCGCTTGATGAGCAGGTATGGGGCTTGGTCGATGGAGTTTTTGTATGGTCGTAGTTTTGCAGAAGACTCTTCCCACTGTAGTTTCCACAGGGAATGGTAGTGGGATGTGAGTATGTGCTTGATTTCTT
>NW_025937657.1:0-17331 GCF_000764305.2 Hyalella azteca | reverse complement strand
TTGGCTGACACATCTTGTTCACACCTTGGCTGACACATCTTGTTCACACCTTGGCTGACACATCTTGTTCTTACCTTGGCTGACACATCGTGTTCGCACCTTGGCTGATCAATTTCCATCCAATGATAAACCACCCAAAATTTTTGTACTTGACATGTACTATGACTAAAGCTAGAACCCGGACTAAACCTTAAGGTTTTAATGACGACCTGGACTCATGCATCATGATTAAATAATTATTACCTTGACCCTGATTAATTGAGCTACCGAGACTTTGTATTTATCATTATCTTATCAATAATTAGGGCCTCTCGCAAGGCTTGACAAAAATGTCTAGATTGACGACTTGCTCACTGTTTGTTCCCATAATATCTGTTTTTTTTTTTCTAATAATAACAACTAACTTTGAGTGGCTCATGAGTAATTTAATTTAGCCTCTCAAGGAAAATTATGCCTAGTGTAAATTCATAACTTTATAATTTATAACTTATGAATTGTTATATATTCAGCAACATCTCTATTTGGGGATGGCAACTATTACAAGCTCCAATATCCTTGTGTTCTGCATTTCACCAGAAGTTCCTAAGCTCCACACTTCTATTTTACAGCAAACAAGCGGTTTTCATCTCGAGATTCGGAGCTTAGTGAAGCCTTGATACGTGCAAAATTAGGAAAGTTGTTCTCAGGCCCGAACATGCCGAGATCCATCCAAGAAATGCGCTAGCAAGACACGCTCATTCTCAGTGCCTGTGTCGGCATTCCAAGGAACTAATTTAAAAGTTTGCTGCAAGACGAGGTGTAAGATTGCCTTCGCTTGAATGGGTTTTGCATGTCGTCCGCTTGTTACGAAACGAATGGCTCGACGCTGTTACTCAAAGAGTCCCCTAATTAGGTTCATTGTTCAATTAGCAGGGAAACAAATCGAAGTAAAAGATTTATTTAACACAAGCATTTTTTCGCGGAATTGTATTTAAGCAATCAATCAAGAAAACCTTCTAAATTCACAGAAATTGTTGAAACTTAAGTCATCCGACATGAATTGAACTTAGTTTGGGATCCCGAAGGATTCAGAACTTTCGTTTTGAAACTAGGTAACAAATGCCACCGCCGAACCCGATATGAAAGACCGTGAATAAATAAATTTTGTATCAAAACATTCATATTTATCGCACCAGGTGAATAAAGTTAATCAGAAGTCTACTTTCCACGCTCAATGGTTTCTGTACGTGTATTGGAACGTCAAGCTTCTAATAAACATTTTGACTAACTTCTTCCGAAAAGTATCCGATGCTGGTCGAAGCTGTCCTTTTATTCCTCTCGGTAAGAATCTGGCAAAGTCTGGGTAGGCTAAATCCGATTAAAGTTGCGTCTGGATTTGTAAAATCGTCTTAAACGAGAGCTTCGCGAAATATAATTTTCTAGGAAGTAATTTTTAGACGGCTCTCAAATGTTACAAGATCGAACTACATTGGGACTGAACTCAAAAGGTACACAATTCTTGAAAGAAAAATGAAATCCGAGCCAAAGTTATCCTCGATATTAAAAACGCTCACAATTTTTGAGGTTTGAACGCGACTTCAAGACGTGACAGCCTAACGTTGACTTGTACATTTTTTAGTGTTTTGAAATTTGTTCGATTGTTCAAAAAAGCCGAAACATTATTAATGTAATAATTCGGCTGTATGAATATTTTACTTGATCTAGAGAGTGAGATTCAAAAGTTAATATAGTCAACATATTTTTTCCTACTACAAAAAAAATTAATGCATTTGGCTAATCCATAGCCGAGCCACAGCAATTGTAAAACCTTGCAGCAGCAAAGACGCTCAAACCGTATGCTCTGGTAAGCTTTTTGCACTTAAAAAGCTCTCAACTGCATTAATTTCACTACAAAAAAAAGCAACTAAGCGAACACTGTGCAGAAATTTTCCCCCAGTTGAGGAGAGCCAGACTTAACCACTCCCTTCGTGCTAGTAAAATTAATTCAATGGCATTACAAGGTGCAACGTTAAAGATACTCTCTAAAGTGAGGCTTAATTTTCTCTGTCAACGTCGCTTAAGAAAAGACGCTTGTGGTCTGTATCGTCACCCATGCTGCATTTCAAACAAGTCTGGGACTCGTGCACTTGTTTAGACTTTCTTCTTGAAAGAATCAGACAAACTTTGAGGTTTTTTGGTAAGCCTGGATGAGCAAGAAACTTTTTTACTACAAAAACAATGGTGCTTGGTCGGAAAGATCTTTTGTGTTACTTTTTGGTTTGTCCTTTTCAAAAGTCGAGGTGAACGCCGTTGAAAAATTGTCCATTAAAGTTACTTACACAAAAAATATATGTCGCTAAGATTGTTGCAATGCGTTTCAACAGAACAATATTATCTATTTGGACCTTCTCGAATAATATGTAAAGTTCAAAAATCAATTCAGATACATAATATTTTTTGTGTGTGAATCTGAATGTCACATGATACATGTGGCTCTGACTCAAAACTATAGCTATTGGCTACATCTAAAATTCCCCGCCCCCAAACTGAACCATTCTTTGGAGCAATGGACCGAGAAACGGTTCTGAAATATGGCATGTGCCGGCAGCGGGGTGACGGTAGCTCGTCCGTAAAGCAAGCTTATGGGCAGTTATGGGACGCTTGAACATGAACGCTTCTTAGTCAACTTTCTTTACGGCGTCGCCGACGAGGCAGAAGACGCCAGTTTGGTAAATGGTCTTTCTCCCTAAACTTATGACTTCAGACGACAAAAGAAACCTAGCGGTAAAAAACCCTAACTAGATTAAAGGATCGTTTAGAGTTAAAAATGAATCATGCATGCCATTTCATAGCATGTGGCATAAGCAAAGAAAGAAATAATTTAATTATTGTTTATGAACTGCTAATGGTTGAAACAATAACAAAACTACAAGGCTTTTATTTTGAGAAAAACCTTCATTTTCTGTTACAGTTACGCCTCACTTTCAATAATTCAGGCATCAGTTTACAAATGACAAATCAATGTGAAAGCTAGATGCTTCTATCGTCTGAGTTATGTCCCTTATTTTAACGAAGGGCTACATTATTCTATCATATTCTTCTATCTGAATCTATCAAAAGATGAGAAATCTGCGAATTAATTGTAACATGTTCAAAGAACTTTTTACCCTCGCGTCCGTAAAGATGCAATAAGAAAAATCAGTGGTCAATATATAAAATTTATTTTGCCAAGTAATTATTGCGACATTCTGACCAAGTTTCGTAATTATTAACAATGGAATAAAATAATTATTTCGACGCCGGTCTCCAGGTTTTATGTCTTCCACTCCACCACCGGGCGAAGATCTTTCAGTGATCCGGAAATTTGTGATCCGGTCGACCGGTGCAGCAATTTGCGGCGCCACGGGAGCCCCGGCGGAAGCCAAACTTTGGCTCCGCGATCCGAGTTTGAGGACAAAAACTACACCCAGAAATGAGGCCTCAGATCAGATCAGGGCGCTGGCTGAATGAGACTCAGGGCAGCACATGGCGCTAGCCACAGAGAGACCTCGGAGACTCATGTAGGCCCTTCTGCCGGGTAGCTCAGCTCATGGTCAACTCAGCCATTCATCCAACTCTGGTTGATAAATGAGTACCTGGCTTGTCCAGGGTGTTGTGTAATGCAATAAAAGGGTTCTGGCGGGTCAGCGAGCCAGTGATGGTCGTGGAACTACCAGTGGTACCGAGTGCCCGGAAAAACTGACCTATCACCCCCCCTCCCTAGTCGCCACTACCAGGATGGGCTATTACAACAACAACAACAACAGACATCGGAGCAGTTCAGGGCGCTGGCCTCAATGAGACCTCGGAGCAATTCAGGGCGCTGGCCTCAATTAATGAGACCTCGGAGCAGCTCAGGGCGCTGGCCTCAACGAGACATCAGAGCAGCTAAGGGCGCTGGTCTCAATGAGACCTCGGAGCAGTTCAGAGCGCTGGCCTCAACGAGACATCAGAGCAGTTCAGGGCGCTGGCCTCAATGAGACCTCGGAGCAGTTCAGGGCGCTGGCCTCCATGTGACATCAGAGCAGTTCAGGTCGCTGGCCTCAATGAGACCTCGGAGCAGTTCAGGGCGCTGGCCTCAATGAGACCTCAGAGCAAACCATGAAATTGGTTTGGCGTCATTGGCGTCCCGTTAATCGGATAGTCAAGAGCGATCAAGAAATATTACTCCGACAAACTATAGCAGCTTCAAATAATTGGATGTGTTCACATCCTATCGTTTACAATATCTCACAAGATTTTTATTTAAGACTAGTAAAATATTTATGATCAATTTTGTCTCGAATAACCTATTCAGCTGCATGGTAAAACATTAATATCCTGTCAAATCGTAGGGCCAGGACTGCATCAATGTTAAACTTGGATATCTCAACGACACTCTTGATATTATGAGAAAAAGAGAAAATCTCACACAATTAGTTGCTCATTTGTAATCTTGAGCTCTGTGGACCTGAGACCAATGATCGATATAATCGAGATCCAAAATCACTGTTATTTGAGAATCCCGATATTAGGTATTTTCACCCCGTACACTGTACGTGGTCAGAAAAGCCTGAACACACTGAATCCTGTCACCCTAAGCCCGTCATCAAGGATGCCAGATTCATTCATCCTGAATCGAGTCATTCGTCATTACATTACCCAGGTCCAGTCAATAATTTGAAAAAAAAACTTCCGTTATTTAAAGTATGTCCCGTTTTAACGAGCATTATTTTGGCATGACACCCCCATTTAATCTCAGTTTTAAATTCGAAGCGATTTCAAATTCGTTATTTTACTAATAATCTATGCATGGGCACCAAATTAAAAATCACAGCTCAATCACTCTCCATTTGCCTTATTTTGATAGTCTCTTGATTAAATCCCTATGAGAAGGATTTCAGGACTATGTAATTTCCCAAGGCGATAAGTATCATGGGTGAGAGCTCAAAAAACGCCCTTATACATACAGCTCCAAAGTTCAAACACGTAAACCCTGACAAAAATATAATGAGAAAAGATAACCCCATATCTTCTGAGCTATTGTACTGCACTGGAACCTATTGAATGTTTTGTCTGATTGAGCGATGGATCACAATAAGAAATTAGGTAAATGATTATGATGCATTCCATTTGCATACAATTGCACTAATGGTTTTGTATACCAACATTTGGTGAAATTGTTATTGCTAAACCAACCGTTTCCGAGATCGAACACCAAACGGGCCATAGAATCTGATCATCACAATGACTATTAATAATATAATAATAATTGAGAGTCCTTTATGTATAACCATTAGATTAAGCGGTAATGGTCAAAAGGGCTGTTGCCAAAGTCAAGCTAAAGCGACAATAATTGTATTTGCATTCAGATAACCTGATTATCAGCACTGCTGTGTCTCGCGTGTGATGTATTGCTGAGTTGCGTTTGTTTGCGACACACAAATGCAGGCTGATCGCCCAGTCTCATTTGCGGTGACACGCAATGCTGTGATAATCTTGAATCTGCAACTACAACGGCGGTAAATACAGTGACGAGAATTGTTTAATAACTTGCAAGCAAGATTGAACCCTTCACAATTGCAACCTCAGGTTGTGATGTATTCTCGTAAAACTGCAGTATGAGTAAAGCAATAATATAATACTCATAGCATAATAAGATATGAAGTGTTAAAAAAGGAGAAACAAAACTTAAGTTATAAATGTTACTATCCAGCTAGCGAGTAAATAAGCACATATAATTAAGAATATGACAGTGTTCACATTGTATCCAATTTCAAGGAATATAGTTCATGTTTCCTCACATGACCTAGAAAGCCTAAAACAATTGCACTTGCGAGCTAGACTGACAGGTTCCGAATATTGCAATGATTAATG
This sequence comes from Hyalella azteca, assembly GCF_000764305.2. NCBI lineage: Eukaryota > Metazoa > Arthropoda > Malacostraca > Amphipoda > Hyalellidae > Hyalella > Hyalella azteca. Next base: position 11,457 of record NW_025937657.1, on the reverse strand, counting down.
ATTGATTTCTCTTCTACCATAATTTCAGCTCAACGCTGCTCCTGCGGAGGCGGAATTGCAATATTTTATCTAAGCAATGTTTTACTTCCTTTTACCCTGCACGAAAACTGTCAACTGTATCTTCGTCAATAAATTCAGCTAAACTATTAAACCTCTTTTCAACATTCATTTTCTGGTATGGACTATACTTTCAATCGATGGCTGAACTTTCGAACACAAAATTAAAGATACTCTCTCGCTAAGGTTTTTGTATCGAAGTAATTTGTTGGGGAATGGAACTTTAATTACTATGACCAGTTCGATATTTCAGGAATTTCCAGCCTGTATAAAGCTGAGCCGCGACATTTGCACGCATTTGTTCCTGCTGCTGACAATTCAGATTAATTCCTTCTCTAAATCCTATAAATTCTCTAAGGCAATTATTTTCTCTAACTTGATTATTTCTTAATCGAAACCCACTAATTATTCTTGAGTAATTATTTTCTCTAAATTGACTAATTCTTAATCTGAAGCAATTATTCTAAATCCACCAGTATCTCCAAAGTCATTAATTATATATATTTTCACTTGAGCAAATAATTATACACCAAAGTGAATAATTCTTCATATAAATTCAATGATAATTACGCGTGACGAAATAATTCCGTAAATTCCGTATGACGGATAAAATAAATTTTTTAGACGTAATATACTCTAGCTTCGATCTGCATGCACAGTTTCTTAACAAGCGTTTCGAATTAAAAGATCACGAGGCATTCATTTCACTGTTTTTTTAACTGAAGGAAAAAAGAAAACTGTGGGCACACAATAGAAATATCTGGTGAGATAACTGTTAATTTCATTGAACTATGACTTCTCATAAATTAAATTACTTCAAATAGTTTGTAATTGAAAGGTAAAGCAAGTACAGGAATAAGAAAATTTAATTTAATTAGTTTCGGTAATTCATTACTACATAAAATGTAATCGAATCACAACTCCAGTACAATGCAACCAGCATTTTGAACGAACACATTTAAAGTACGTATAATTTTACCGCAGCAACCCTCTAACTTCCATCGAATTTAATGCGCTTGCAACAGCATTTTGAACGAACTTATTAAGAGTGCGTATAATTTTACCATGGCAACCCACTAACTTCCATCGAATTTAATGCGCTTGCAAGCAACACGAGTCCTTGAGATGTCCCGAAGAAGGATCTCATTTAGGAAGTGTAATTAGTGTTCATGAGGAACGTGGAGTGCAATAAACCGAGCTTCTCCTCACGGCCTGTAACTCCTGCCACGTCGAGTGTCTGAGCTCAAGAGTGATCTTCGCATCCTTTTAGTGGCCGCTTCTAAAAAATGGCCCCGGAGATAAGAGAGGCCAAGTGATGGCGCCTCAGCGGCTTTGTGCTCCCGTATCGCGCGCAGAAAAATTTCAGCGCAGGTCACGCGCGCCAGCAGCTCGAGTGCAGACGAGAACAGCGCGCGCACAAAGACGCTTTGTTCTACGTAGCCGCGGGGAGACAAAGAGAGGGGTGAGTGGGGTGTGAGGTACGTAGAGTGGTGAGTGAGGGAGGATGTGAGTGGGGGAGTGGTTGGTGGGGCAGGAGGTGAGTGGGGCAGGAGGTGAGTGGGGCAGGAAGTGAGTGGGGCCGGAGGTGAGTGGGGCAGAAGGTGAGTGGAGGAGGTTGTGTGTGGGGAGGAGATGAGTGATGAGTAGGCGAGTTTAGGTGAGTTTGGAGTGTGGAATGGTGAGTTGGGGAGGAGATTAGTGGTGTGGAGAGTTTGGGAGATGGTGAGTGGGGAGTGGAGAGTGGGGGAATGGGGAGTGATGAGTCTGGGAGGTAGAGAGTGGGGGAGGTGGTGTGTAGTTTAGTGTAGTGGAGGGTCCGGGAGGTGTTGAGTGATAATGTGTAGAGAGGGGTGGTCTTAGTTTAGTGATGAGTGGAGAGTGTTGGATGGTATTGCATTGGAGAGTGATGAGTGTTGGAGTGATGATTCACGGAGCAAGTCGGTGAAGGACTAGTGCAATAGTGTTGTGTGTGTTTTGTGTAGTGAGAATGGAAAATGTGATTGGAGTTAGATATATATAGTGATGTAATGGTTGGTACGGAAACAATAATTCCCCATTTAATTTCAACTTACTGTTTACTGTGAACCATGAGTAATATAACAGAAACTTTTTCTGTCACATATTAATTTGCTACTATTAATTATTTGTCATATATATTTTGAAAAATAATTATATATGACTATTAAAGCAAATTCACCACATCGAGATTGAAAACGTTTCGGAGTCCAGCTCCATCATCAGTTCGAAAAAATAAAAATTAATAAAATCATATTATTATATCAAAATAAAATAATATATCTCAATAATGCAAAAATATATCTCAATAATGCGTTTAGTTCGTATAATCTGAAAATAGTGAATCGCTAGGCTTTTATGTTCTTTTCGTGAACCCTAGGACTAAGTTGTTCCAATCGAGTCCTGTTTTTTTCGAGATAATGTTAGGTCTTGTATAGTTTTTATGTCTGTTTTAGAATTTGATGATGGAGCTGGACTTCGAAACGTTTTCAATATCGATATGGTGAATTTATTTGGTGTTTTCTTTGCTTTTAAATCCCTTGTGACTATAATAATATTTTTATTATTGTCACATATATTTTACCAACTTGAAATGGAGTGAACACCATTGGCCTCTCTGAAGTACGACTCTGTATTTGAAGAAGATTGCCGTGAATGCTACCGTTGCGTGACCGTCATACGGCCGAGATGTCCCGGGGACGACGTAGGTTTGCTGTACAGTGAAGGAATAATGACTTTAAGTGGCGTGTTACACGAGCCCTTGTCTGGCAGGGGTCCATGTATAAGCCGATGAGCTGACACGGCATAAAAGATGATAAAACGTCAGGCCTGTAAAATTAATATTATTATGAGTTGAAATTTTAAATGGGAACGTATAACTAGCGAATACTACGAGCTCGTTTTAAGTAAAGTACCTATTGTAATTTAGCAGGCATGTAAAATGAATATTATTATGAGTTGAAATTTTAAATGGGAACGTATAACGAACGAATACGACTAGCTCGTTTAAGTAAAGTATTGTAATTTAGTTGGATAACTATGATGGTTCATAAATAGCATTATAAGCTGAATGTTGAAATGAGAACGTACAACGAACGAATAAGACGGGTTGAGTGTATAAAAAATATGCTTGGGTTTGAGAAATTGGTAGCTCAAAAATAACGTTATAATTTGAACTTTTAAATGGGAAGATATAACCAACGAATACGACTGGGCTCCATTTATAAAATAATGTAATGAAGTTCAATACCTACATTCAATCAAAAAAATAGAATTATTAGTCGAACATCTAAATGAGAACATATATCAAACGAATAGGACTGAATTGGATAAGCAAATTACGCAATTTCGTTGAATTTCTATGGTCCATTTTCGTTGAATACAAGATCTTAGTTCGTTTGCAAGTCAAGAGAAAAATTTTCAAGTTGGTTTCAACATTTGTCGCTACATTGTTATTTAAAATCAGTTTTTTGAAATTCAATACGCACTCAATAATTTTAAGATACGAAGAGCTATATAATTACGTATCCCCTTTCAAATTAGAAAGGTAAACGTTTCATTAGAAATATTTTTTTTGTCTAATTTTGAAGAATGTTATACACACCGAGACCAGGTGTCTAATAATAAAAAAATTGTTTCGGAATACATCTTCATTTATTATCTCTTTAATATCGAGATTATCTGGAGAACTAAAGGTCCCGAATGAAGATAAAACTCCATGACAACGTGAACTGTACTCCGGTCTTGTATATCTTGCATATCACATATATTTTATCTTGTATCTTGTATATCTTCATACGGGACGTGCTTCCGTGTCGTTCCTTATCGCCGTGATAGCGACGGCGGGCAAATGCGTAATGCGAGGAAATCAGCTGCAAAATTTTTATAACAAAAATTATATACATCAACGTCAAACGGTTCAACAAATATTCAAAATTGAAAAGTGCATTCTTTCTCAGGTTTGATAAACTTTTGATTAACTTTTTTTTTGTTTTTGTTTAATTACATTTTTCTCCCAATTATACCCACTATATATTGATTTTTTCAAATTTAGTTTCTGTCTTATATTCTGATTTTGGCTGAAGACATTTTTACTCTCTTCAGGAAATCAAATTCGAGTCGTCATCCATTTGTAACCAATGCTCAGTTAATTCCAATCACGCAAGACAGGCTGAAAATTACCGATGAAAAGTAAGAAATACAATCAGGAATCCGGCGCAATGTTTACTTTCCCTCTCCACAGAACAGTGAAGATTGGAGTGCTGGACTGTTATGTTTGCACAACCATATATACAACCGTGAACTTTTGCTTCTTTTATCAATTGGGGCATTAATCACGAGGAAAAACGCGATCTCCAATCAATAATACTGCGTAAATGAAAAATATAATTAAATTAATCCCTGTCGTACTGTGAATTGCCCTTTGGCACGAACGCAACCGCGAAAATTTACATAAAAATGTTGATTGTCGTGAGTCTCAAAAAAGTTCCCTCTGATCTAAGGGCAATTTTGGCGCAAAAAATGGTAAATTTTTGCGAGACGAGTAGTTGCTTTAGCGGCTTAAGCAGCATTCATATCAGATTAGTCGCTAGGATCATAAACTTAAGTGGTTAAGTAAGCAAGGGATCCTGCAGGACTGTATGCAGCAGTTCTTAATTAGCTCGGAGACCGCAATTGCCGCAAGTCCCAGAGATGAGCGAGCCTCTCCATCGCATTACTGAAGCTGCACCTGAAGAGAACCTCGACACTTCGAGCAAATGACGTTTAAATAACGTGGATTACCAGTTGATTTCGTTGAAACAATGTTTAATCAACGTTGTTGCAATGTCAGATGCCTACTTTGTTGGATGAAGTTTGAGTGCCGCTCGTAAGTGGCGCTTTAGTACGGCTATAATTAAGTCACAATATTCACGTTCTAATGAAAACTGTTCAAGCTGTAAGTTATTTATTTTATAATGAATGATTCTACCTTAATTTATTTATTCAAAGGGGAATAGAACTATAACCAAAGAGGAAGAACAGTGTCGAGTTATAATTATACTTCAAATTATTTTTCTACTTAGAAGCTAACTATAAATGAAATAATTTTATGGAGTTAACACTTTATCTCAATTTATGTAATCTTCTTGGAAGCGAACTAAAAATTTGATGAATAAACCATATTGAGTTATAATTGCATAGACCATTTATTCATTTCAGATAATCATTTAATCTCCATCGAAGTGAACTTGTATCTTTTTTTTCTGAGAATGTTTCCGAGTAATAATGGAGTTTTTATTAACTTATTTTATAGAGATGTAAACGATAACTTTATAAAAAGAAAATCAGCCAGTTATATCAATTTGTCCGAAAAGAAGCTGCAAACACATCTAATGTAATCAGGATTCTAAAAGCAAAGGAAATGACATAAAAATGCTATATGTCGGTTTGAGAAGGAAATCTTCCGATATCAAGTTCCGTCTTCAATTCGACATTCATGAATGTCTTTGCCGAGAATGTCACTATTACACTAAAGCAGTGTAATATACGAGTAGTGCTATTGAAGTACTATGTATTTATGCCTCAATTACTAAACCAATAAATGGCTAGAGGTAACTTAGCAAACAATATAAAATCCTGTGAATTGTCGAGACATTTTCATCGTGTACCTGCCTCCTTCTAACATTAAAAAGAGATTCAAATCTTCACAAACGTTTCTGAACGATCGAAACATTTAAATTGTGCAACCTAATTGAGATAGCCAGAGAAGTACAGCGTGGAGCCGATATTAACACGATACAGACGTGTGCAAACGGAAGTGTTTAGACTATTTATGATCATATGCAGGTACATAAAGTCTCTACGATAGAACTCACGTGTATAGCACAAGGTTTATGAGAACAAACTGTTTGATCGAAGCGCATAAAAGAACACAAGGCAATAAATTAGAACATGTGAATAATTTTCTAGTAAGCATGATTGGGGCAGCGGTACTGCGAGGCCTTGTAAGATATGTTGCCGTCCATCACAGTCCGGCAATCATGAAACTACACATTATACATGATAGTGTATACGAGGATAATTACACACCGTAGTGTATTTTCATTCGTTTAGAAGAACATGATTCACTATGGCTATTTATTTGAGCACAAAGCATAATTCATTTTAAAAATTGAAGACGCATTATCGATGGCCAATGAACGGCCGGAGGTGGCCTAACTTTAATTCGCTTATAATTTCTAAAGTAGGTAGCGCTAGGGGATAGCAACTGCTCATGATATGATCAATATGATACGAGCAGGAAATTGAATAGCAATTCAATTTAATATGCAGATAGTGAGGAAGAATATCGTTTCTATTCTGCTGTGACCACAGCTCCTGCTTTTATGTTGTTGGATTTTCTCATTTTGTTCAAGGATATTAGCGGCACCTTCATATAGAGTATTTTATAATTGCACTATAAGGGTGTTGAATAAACGCACGTCTAACAAAATATAACTCAGTACTCACAGCAGTGAGTGACAGAGAGCGCATTTTCTCGTCGACGAAAACTTGAGGTCACGGACAGACGGGCGGACAGACGGACAGACAGACAGACAGACGGACATGGCGAGCACAATAGTGCATTTTTTTCATAAATGAGAAAATGCGCTAAAAATGGTCTAGCGTTATATTAGTTTTTACGTTACGTGTCGCTTCATGAGTCTAGCAGCTTTCATTTAACATTTAAATGAAAAATCCTACAATAATTTGAATGTTTCAACGTCAGATCGTTTTTACCATTGATATCTGACTGGAATTGCAGTGAAAATTTAAACCGTTTAGGTTTAAACTTGTTTAGGCTCGTTTAGACTCGTTTGTTTAGATTTATTTAGACTTTTTTAGACTTGTTTAGACAAGTCTAAGTAAGTCTACAAGTCTAAGCCTATTAGTAACACTCTCTTCATGAATCATTTCTATTCCATGACTCACTGCCGTTCCATGACTCACTGCCGTTCCATGACACAATTCATTCTAAAAAACTTGAAGTGAATCAATGTGAGAAAGTGAGTCAATCTTGCGGGAGGACAATAATTATTCATACAACGACCCAAGCATAAAAACTCATTTACAAATGTGGCACATATATTTTTGGACAATATATTTATTAATTAGCTAAAATACCATTTATTTAAATTAATCTCGACAATGGAGAAAGCTACGTAATTGCGTCAAGTCTTGAGAAGCTTTTGCAATTTTTTGTCAAGGTTGATTTGGTTATCTTTTCATGCAATAAATAAAAAAGTTTAGAAAATCAAAAATTGTAGTCGAAGTCGAAGCCTAAAATCTTTTTTTTTTTTAATTCGAACTGCAATAATAAGCTCAAATTTGAAACTTCAGAGCAGAACTGAAATTACAGTTAATTATGAATGTTTTCAGGAATCGTACCAAATTGCTGCGTCGAAAGCATTTTGCTTCTGGTAATTGCCACCTTGTTTTTACTTCATAAATTTGAGATAAATTTTCCCTCCTGACATTTATTTCCTGCTCTCATCGGATGGGATTAAAAAAATATAACTCAGTACTCACTGCAGTGAGTGACAGAGAGCGCATTTTCTCGTCAAAGAAAACTTGAGGTCACGGACAGACGGACGGACAGACAGACAGACAGACAGACATGGCGAGCACAATAGTGCATTTTTCCATAAATGAGAAAATGCGCTAAAAATACTCTCAAAGTCCGATTTATTTCTCCATTAGACGATGCTCAAAGTGTGCGGTTGAGTGATAACATGCAAGCTTTGCATGCATGTAAGCAGCGAGTTAGGACTTTAAGGGTAGTCGTCTAGCTTCAACTTGCAAAAAAAAGGACAAAAAAATCTGAATTCGGTAACAAGTTTGCGCTTTATTTCTAGTCAATTTTTCTTTTTATTGTTTGCAGGCTGCATATGGGTAATTATAACCATGTATTAATTGAACTCCTATTTCATCCAGAGTAGTCCCATTGTTATCTCTCACTTATTTAATGATATTTCTATGGAGCTTTATTTCGTATTGGCAAGCCAGGAAAGTGTCATGCATGTGATTCATGAGTGAAATGCCGGTGTCTGTATGGTGCTCATACATGGGAACATCGCGGTGGCAACTTGTGTTTAAAAGTCTTTTCGTCTTTGCTCGAAAAATCGCGAAAGCTCACTCGCCCACGCAAGGTTTATGACAAGGGTTAGTCGATCGGCAAACGGTTCGAGTTTTGTCGTTTTCGAGATGCTTTGGCTGAAGTCGTTGAAGGGCGTTCAGAGGCTAAGATGAAAAGTTCGAAAGGAGGAGGCGAATTTAGACACAGATTGCGTGTCTGTGTATTATATGAATCTAAAGTTTCTTTGTGGCCAAGATGCAAGATTTTCGTAAACCAAAATATTTCAAAATTATTTTGGTTTCAATGGCTACAAAATACAGTTAAATGTGTGTGTGCCGTTAGGGAAGTTTTGATTTTTAAAATTAATTGTTGCCATACATAATGCATGTTTTCAGATCAACATTCGTTAGTCAATGCAAAACACAGTAGAAATAATACGTATATTTCCCTCAGATAATCTACGGTAATGCACACATGCATTACATTACCACTGAAGGCGACCTCTCTACATTACCTCGCTTACATTCATTCACGTGATTTTGATACTTGATTAACGAAGACTTCTTGAAGTATAAACCATGTTGTTTGGTGTTTCAATGCCTACATTTTAGAAGTTTTGCATTCGAAAGAATATCTTGCGGTAAATGAATAACTTGAGGTGAAAGAAAATAGTTTCTAAGATTTTCGCCGTTGTTTTGAGTTAGGACGCAGGCTTCAGAATGGACACCGCGCTGAAATTCGCGGAACTTTTCTGCAAAATTCCCGGGCGAATACGAAAACCACTGTTCAAATTCACAATCCTGTTTTGAAATTATTTTTCTGTCCAACTACTTGAGTGTTGGTTTGTTCATTCACTTTATTTCTTACAATTTTTCATACTTACTCCATTACTAAACATTTAATATAATTTTAAAAAAATTTTCTCGGAAATTTTTTAACGGGATTGTTGTTAAACCGATTACACGTGAAGACATTTATGTTAATATCGTTGTATAAACATCACAGTTCACCAAACTCGGCTAGAAATTATTTTTAAAATTACATTTTAACACATTATTAACATCTGATTTAATCATCGCCCCAAAAAGAATACAACTCAATAGTCGGCATGAATCTATCCTCGAATAAAAACTCATATACACAAATAATATCAAATCAGCACCCTCGTTCTAAATGTCTTTAAATGGTATATGTATATAAGTGCTTACATCATTCGTCTGTTCAAATCGCAAGTTCGCCAAGAATTTAAATGCAAAGAAAACGCAAACCAAATTCACCGTAACTTCGTCGAAATAAATGCTGTATTTACTTGACGTTTTAATTGCTTTGAAAATTCTTTTTTTATGTCTTGTTTTAAATTGAACGCAGTTGCTCTACAGCTAAGCTCGCATGCAGAGTAAGGCCCTAATTTAGAATTCGGGCCCTGATATAAATACCGGTGAGTTTGCAAGGAATTCGAATACCACGTGAAATATTTTCAACAAAATTTATAAATGAGCTCCAGATAAATTTACTGATATATGAATTCAATTCAATTTACTGATGAAAGCTTGGTCTAACATACAGGGAAACGAGTAAATACTGTATTCATGCTATAAAATTGCAATGAAACTCGATCTAATTTAATGATTTGCAATACATGAAGGCATGGCACAATGAAGATGTAAATCTGGAACCACAATCACCACAAGCCAGGAAGTTTGATTCCGTAAAAAAGATAAAATATTCTCTAGGCTGCATGATGTGGGTTGTCCTTTTTTTCATTTTCAAACTCATGAAATAGTAACAGCAATAGATGGCGACATGTCCAATAAGAGCCGAATATAGTTTAAATACAACACATTTGCATTCGCGGATCTGTAATGAGGTTGTACACTGAATATTTAGATCGCAGACATGAAATAAAATGATAAATGTTGACCCTTGAAAGATGACAAGAAATAAAATGATAAATGTTGAACCTCAATCGCAGACTTGAAATAAAAAAATGAGCTTCAGTTTAGATTTGATCAGCGAAGCAATTGCTTGCTAGGCCGCCTTTGGACATTTTGAGTCACAGGTAACGCCAATCTTTAATCTTTGTTATCGACAGGTGCCAAAGTGATTTGGCGCGCGGCCGAGAAAGGAAATTGAAGGCCGCCAGCAAGATTGACGCCGCGTTTTCTATGCGTTTTGGTCCGTTTTCTACGTGACTTGAGGGAGGAACTGAATTATAAAGCTTAGATTACCTGAGCGATTGCCAAGCCTAAAACACCACCGAGGAGCTCAAACAACTCATTGGTAACGACGCTTGAAGCTTTGTTCGGAGATTTATACAATTGAGATTAATCCCTGTGAGCGATATTATTTTCAGATGGAGAAAAATATGAACTCATATAAGTATTAAAATCACTTGACTGCTTAAATCGCAAGTTTATCAAAAATTTAAAAGCAAAGAAAATAGCCAGAAAATTCACCATTTCTTAAAAAGGAAAACGTTTCGGAGACCAGCTCCATCATCAGTTTGGTTTTGAACTGATGATGGAGCTGGTCTCCGAAACGTTTTCCTTTTTAAGAAATGGTGAATTTTCTGGCTATTTTCTTTGCTTTTAAATTTTTGAAATATGAACTCTAATTAACGTAAATGTGGATTAATAATGAGCACTTTTAACTTTGGAAAAGTGCGAGGAAAAACGATTTTATTTTTTGGACGTGAAAAAGAAACTGTACATTGGTAAAAAGTGACTTGATAATTGAATTTTTTAATGCAATGATAAAGGTTATCAGCCAATTAAGTAAATATTCTGTAAGTCAGCGTACCAATCCACAAAGGCAGCTTATTTTGAAACTAATTTTATTAAAACGAAGTACAGAAACAACTTTTTCGAATCTGTACGAATAAAACTGTAAGTTATTATTGAAATTAAGCATTAATACATTTCACGAGATCATAACTATATCTATCTTGCTTTCTAGGGCAGATTTTTGTAATTCATATTTGTATTCCAAGTTAACTTATACCCAATGTTTAGCCCGCTATTACATTTATTTCGAGAAAATTCATCGAAGGTACCCAACACGGAGCCTAGCCTTTCCCTCAGTGTAAGAAGAACATTCCAAAAATATAAATTGAAATTCAAAGCAAAATACGCAATACGATCCCGGAGTATTTCGGGACTCGTTCGTCTGTCCGCAATCCTTGCGTACCCCGGCCGAGCAGCGAGTGAAGGCAGCGAGTGAAGGCAGCGAGTGAAGGCAGCGGGTGAAGGCAGCGAGTGAAGGCAGCGGGTGAAGGCAGCGAGTGAAGGCAG
>NW_025937656.1:0-10098 GCF_000764305.2 Hyalella azteca | reverse complement strand
CTTCATCAGCAAGAAAGATGATGTCATAATTAAAAAAATTTTCAAATTAATATTCGGGGCCTATTCCAATTTGGATTAATTATCCGAGCATTCAGAAGTTGTGGAAGAAGTTTTGTTCATCTCGTCGCTACATATACGCAGGAATTCATGCCAAACTCTGAGCAGTTTCGACGCACCCGTGAGAGCAGCAGCAACTCATAATTGCTTCACAGAGTTTACTCAAGTTTAACATAATTTTAACTTGAGTTTCTGGAGTAAAATACTCGATTTAACCAAAATATAAACCTTGCTTTTCGCATTGATGTACAAATATATATAATGTGCAATTATCAATTTGTCTATGTTAAATTTTTATCTCATAAGATGAGATGTAATTTGGTGGTGACGAAACGAGCGTCTTCCGTCAAATCTATCGCAACCAAGACAGTAAATCATCTTGCTACGGCAACGCACAACATGCATGAAAGCTATTCTAGGATAATTAGGCAGAGGGTTCCAAGCCACAAATTTCTGGATGAAAGATGGTAGATATGAAGCTCATTAAATTGCACATGCAGAAAACTAAAGTTGCAGTCCGGCCTACTAAATAGATATTCACAAAAAATATCTTCGAAAAAGGACATTACACCAAGTCATATATCGAACAGTGAATTTCCTATTGCAATTAGCATGGCTGGAGATGTGCATCACTGTAAAAAGTCGCAAAATGTACGTGTAAGTTAAACTAGAAATTTAATGTCCTAAAGGAATAAATCAAAGGATTAAGGATTCCACTCTCAAGAGTTCTGTCTAATTACAAAACTTTGATTAAAAATAAGTATATATCACATAAGGCAGGAGCAAAAGCAGTCTCAGATTTAAATTAAGTCCGATTTAAACAAAAAAGACACTTCATTTCCTAATTGGGTATCATTTTAGCCTGTAGTCCTCCAGACAAACGACTACACTATCAAAATGACACGAAAATTTACGCCTAAAAATTGGCAAAGCTAGTAAATCCTTTTGACAGCGTTTTTCTTTTTACACAACCGTGATCAAAATAACTTGCACTAGTTGTAATCAATAAAAACACGAAGTGCTCAGCAAATTTATATAAAGGACGTTTTTTGAATAGCCTTGACAAAAGGTTAAATGACGCGTAGTAACTGTTTGAAAATAATTGTTTTAAATAACATGAACCCGGCAGCATAAGACGCGGAGCAGCTCCATATAACAAGTAACAACTAATTAAAGAATAAAAAGTGACAACTAATTAAAGAAAAACAACACCGGTCATTTAATAAATGAAATACAACCGCATCTGAGTTCAAATGGTGTTCGTCTAACAACAGTTCTGAAAATTTATTACCACAAATTAGTACTAATTACTTGCTTTATGATAGCAGTGAGACTTTAGTTTCCGTTTTGAACAGTGTAGAACGAAACGTCATTCAGAGAAGCATCCAGAAGAACGTATATTTTACATTATATTCAACAGATGTTGTCGATAATTATTATTACTCATTGGATATCTTTCACCAACGCGCTGATCATGCGATATTAAAAAATTGCTGCATCATACTGTAGGTCATGATTTGCAGGATACGCGTGAATAATTTCAATATGCACGCAGTTTGAGCAAGTCCCTTACAGTGTGAGCAATAGATATCACGAGAAAAATTATGTTAGTATGCTTTAATTTAATTATTTAAGCTCTTAATGCTGATAAATGCAGCATAGTATCAGTACACCCATTGCACCGCATCGATATCTTCCAGCCAAAAACCCCATCAGAGTGAGCGCACAATTCTGGCCCCACAAATTATATTTGCGGAGATCAGATTGCGCCGGTACCCGTGGGGCGAGCAGCATTAATTGGTTAGTTTAACCAGTATAGCTTTAATTATTTCAATTATCGAATAACTTATAAGTGCCATTAAAAATATGCGACAAAGGAACACGTACAATTTATTAGCGAATCTGTCTTTGTTTTAAAATAAAATTATCGGAAATTCTGATGAGTGAACCGCATGAAATAGAAGTCGTCTAATATGAAACAATTATTTTCAACGTAAATTTTAGCAGCAAATAAAACAAACCGTTTCCTTTGTTCCGGAAATAATTTGAATGTATTTATATGTGCATTTGAATATATTTAATCCTTCGCAAGGAATGCAATTGCTATTCATTTCTGGAAACCATGCTATTCTCATCGCAATAGAAAGTCTATACTTCGAACGAGTCTTTTGAAGCAGCGATAGAGATCAACAATCCCCAGCCAGATGGAAACGCTGAGCTTATATTCGTTCTTTCCTGGAGAATTGAGAGCCAGGTTCAAATGGTCTTAATAGAAGACTGCAAGACGTATAAATAGAAACACATTTTATAGCTCTTAAATTATTGTAGACGTTCATCTCACTACGCTGAAAGCGAAGTATTTTCAGAAACTGTCAAGAAATAGAACTTCAGTAAAGAATTTTGAATGAATGTATATTAACCGTTGAACTCGCTATATTGAAAGCATGATCATTTATTGAACATTTAATTCATTTTAAATGAAAAAGCAACAAAAATTCAAACACAGGATTCAATCTTTCTAAACATACGTCTCCTTCGCCAGCCTATAGTCTATTCGCAGGTGCAACAACCAATTCAAAAAATATAACTCAGTATATATATATACTCGCTGCAGTGAGTGACAGGGAGCGCATTTTCTCGTCGACGAAAACGTGAAGTCACGGACGGACAGACAGACAGACGGACATGGCGAGCACAATAGTGCATTTTTTCTATAAATGAAAAAATGCGCAAAAAATTGCATTTACTCTAACATTACGAGTGAGGTATGGTTTATTGTGAAGTTTTCGTACCTGGATCTTATTTCTTAAGGAAAAATTAAAATGAGTAATAAAGGCGTAATTATCTGCAACGATTTTTCCAATTCATAGTTTGAATGAAATTTCTAACGAAAATACAGGCACAGAATATGCGGAATAAATGATTTTGAAAGTAAGACCAGCAACACACTACCATGAAGGCGGTTGATCGCTTCAAAGCCCGCCATAAAGATACAGCTTTCTTTAACATTTTTCCCTGACACTGAATATTACAGTTTAATAAATTGTGCGTCTAGTCAAAGCCGCTTGCTTCGAATATTCACGGTAGTAGCTTTGCTTCTATGTCTATGTACTCTTTCAGTAAATAAAATTCTGTCCTTAATTGCGAAGAGTTGCATTAACTTTCGTAGCCTTTTTTCCTCCGCGTGCAAAGTCACATTAATTCTTCCAAGTCAAACTGCGGTTGTAATTTTGGTGATATTTTTACTAAAAAAACTCGTCAGTAATAGACGTATGTAAAATTTTAGCATGATATGTGATCCACCAATGATATAGTGCATATTATATGAGCAACAGACCTGACCGCTGGTTAGCATTGAACTCAGAAATTTAAGCAATTTAATTAAGCAGAAATTTAGCAACAGAAATTTAATTGTTAATTCTAATTTATTTTTTTCATTTCATTTAGTTTAAGTTTTTGCATGATTGCTCCAAAATACAAGCCTAGATCTCGCTGTTCAAAGTTGCAATCCACCGCACGCAACGACTTCTTTGCCTTCGTCGCCGGCAGCATTGCGTTCAAATTTTGATAGCCGACATAAAGTGTGTAAACGACAAAAACTACATGAAAGCTTTGTACTTTTTCAATTCAATAGTAAGAAGTACAAAGACTGTACTTTTGAGAATTCAACAGTAAGGAATAAACACAACAGCGAACGATGAAATCTTTTATAAATAAATCTAATTGTAAATACCTACTCACGGCTGAGAGATTTCGACGAAAATCTGGAATTAATCACTTGAATTTTACGGAAAAACTATAACTCATCATACCTTCTTCATGTGATTGGTGAACCAACCTTTAGGCTAAATAACAGTGTAAACGGATGAAAGATTCAGTATTTAGAAATGTTTTAATCCGGGACATGAGTCGAACAAAACAAAATGTCGTTATTTTTTCCCTAGTATTACGGCCAATTTATTGCTGATCTTGCAGATCCAGTGTTGGAATAACACTGAAATTAGTTCTTACTACCACTTGATTGCTTTCCTCATACACTCGAATTTGAAAAACTTTCCAGATTTATTGCCCTAACTTTTTTGTTCGAAAAGTTAGGGAAGGAATTGACTAGGTCGCCAGAAGACAAGATATGTGGGCCTTGCAGTGGAATAAGACGAATTCTACCCGCAGTTGCAGAAAAAGATAATTAATTCTCCCATTGTTAAGAATATTTCAGCTGGAAATTGACAACGCTTAAATTAATTAGGAGATTGAGTTAAGATTCTTTTTGTGTTGATCAAAACAGAGATCACTTATTAACTCAATATTAAATGTTTCACTCAATGACTAATGCAATTTAGTTCAAAGCAATTAAAAGTCCTCGCGGCTGAGTGCAGCAGGCAGACCACATATGAACCTCTACTGAAGTCAGGGACTTTTGATAAAAACAGAGACGCTTGCTGTTGTGACCTGGTCGCAGCTTGGCAATGTTAGGCCGTTTGCAAGAAGAAGTTCAGGGCTCCTGTTACATGAGTTGTGCAACAACCAAACTTGTCGCCAACTTTGGCAATACAGCCATGGCAAGCCCATACAAAGCGGTCGTCTGGCGAGCTGGTTCAGCTCAAATGAAGGCTTCTCGCGACAAGACTTGACAACTATGACGATAATACGCGCTCATATTGACTGTACACTGCAGGCTTCATACTTAAATGTGACTTTTGTATCGCACCACTGGAAGGATGATGCATTATGATTGAACTCATCACGGCACAAGAAATTATTCATCACTATGAGTGAACTAAGGGCTGTCTCTTATACACATCTAGATGTGTATAAGAGACAGGTCTTCACATCATGATGGGCAGGGAACGACTAGGGCAGTAGAATGTATATCAATGCATGTATAGAGTGAACCCTTCTTACAGGCTGAGAACCAGGCCATGTGCTCTCTCAACACGAGCACCGAAATGTGAAAGTGCAAAAATTGCGAATTGTCTCCGAGTGTAATGAGTTTCCTCGCAATTTTTGACGAAGTACAATGTAAAGTTGATGATATTGTTAAGAGACGCTGCGACTTCAACATATCCGTAAACTTCATTCTACAAATACGTTGTCGACGAGGTTAAGTTTCGCAGTTTAGTTTGACGAGCGACTTCATTGGAAAGTTTCATACTAATTAATTATACCACATTTGCTCACAATAAAAGTTTCGGAGCAAGCTGTGGTAGTTGTTTTGGGCTGATGTTAATTTTAGCTCTTTTTTACCAGCTTTGAACGAATAACTTCTAGTATGAAAATACCCTAGCCACGATCTAAGTAAAATTTCTGTGGCGCATTATCAGAAAGAGAACTGAAGAATACTAATATTTCGTTATCTTCAGTGTTCACATGAAAATATTACCAAGTGTTATTACAAACATTAGACCTATAAAAAGATCATAACTTTTGACGTACTTGAAGTACACTATTATTGCGGTTTATTTCTTTCCGTGCATCTTGTTTTTTTACTCTCTCAAAAGGAAACAAATGAACGAATACAATCTATCAGTTAATGGTAAGATTATCAGCTTGAAGTAATAAACCACAAAAATTTATCACGAAGTTCGCATGGGATCAGAATAAATTCTTAATTTTACATCTAGCCGGTTTGAAGAAGCTTCAATTTTAACCTTACGGCAGACAAATACAAATACAAAACAAAAAACAAATGAACAAATACCATCTATCAATTAACGGTAAAATTATCAGCTTAAAGTAATAAACCATGAAAATTTATCACGAAATTCGCATGGGATCAGAACAAGTTTTTTATTTTACATCTTGCAGGTTTGAGAAGCTTCAATTTTAATCTAACGGCTGACGACCGTATGAGGGAGGCGGGCTGTGTTCTCGACGAAGCCTTATTTCCAGGAAATTAATGAGAGGCGTTAAATTAAATACGTGATCGGAGATTATAGGCAAGCTCATAGGCCAGATAATTAAACTCATCGAGAGGGACGGGAAGAGCTTTAAAAAATTGAAAAATATTATTTATATGACGTATACTTATAGATTTAAATTCTATAGTTAGTTATACTCTTCCATTTCTGAGAGTTGAACTTTTTATGCAATGATCAGGAATTTATTTAATCAATTACTAGAAGAAAGTTATGATATTAAAGCCGTTTTAATATCATTATACAAGCCGCTCACATCATTACATAGCCATTTCAATATCATTATACAAACCGGTTATATTATTATATAGGCGTTTCAAAATCATCATATAAGATAACACATGAAAAACAAGTCTGACAGTAAGCCTTCCTCCCCTTCAACGGCGCCCAACACAAACCACTTCTGCCTTTAAGAGATGCGTACTTACTCGGTTGCCGCCCCGCCATTCATTTATTTTACGGCCCGTTTTTCTACCTGAAGAGTTTGGAAAGTAATAAATCTGTTGTGAAATGTCTACTATTTCTGTCTTCCTGTGGTTCTCAAAAGTAATAAAACTACTGTGAAATGTCTACCTTTTCCTCCTTGTAGTGGTTGGGAAGTAATGAATCTGCTGTGAAATATCTACTATGAAATGACTGAAATGACCATTTTTTTCCTTTTTGCAGTGATGTGGAATTATTAAAGAGTGAAATGGATCCCAGCTTCTCCCTTACACGCCAGTTATGCGCAACGTTAAAGCTATAGTGCAAAACACAGTCCTGTTGTTCGAATCAAAAAGCTATCAACTAAAAATTTAAAAAGTCAGAAATTGGAATTTAATAACAACTTAAAAAACAAAGCGAGATTAGAATGAAAAAGCGAAATCTGCAAACTGAATAGCAGATCGGTCTGCTCGAAGATAAGTGGGTTGCATTAATAATTTTTTTACCTGCATGTCTGTCCAAAACTCATTATTCGATGCTTCTCATAACTTAATCATAAATGTTGATACTTTCAAAACATTGTTAATATATTAAAAAATGTCATTCGTAGATAAATCCGGATTTACTCGTTAACATGAAACCGTAGATGCCAGAGCATTAACAGTGCAACAAGCTCCAGGATACTGTTCATTCTCCATTATAAATATCAATGAATTTTTTTTATTATTTAAGCGATTAATCTAAGAAATTTTTTTGATTAAAAATTTGGGTAAAATAACTTCAATATACTAATCTTCATCGTTGCCATAAGTTCCAAGTATGAACAGAGTAAGTCAGAAAATCTTGAAGTAAAGCATTTCATGCATTGCTTCCTGTAAGAATTTCCTGTGAGTATATATTCAATTTTAAGTGCATGAACTGTAATAGGAAAGAAATGAATCAATGATAAACTTTACACTCAAGTTAATATCTTCACTCCGGCATTAAAGTTTAACAGAATTGCTCAGCAGCCGCCAGGGAATAAACTAGCAATTGGACGACCGGAAAGAAGCGAGTCTAAACTTCCGCATCTACGAGCTATTGAATGCCTCTGCGCTCCCCCATAACGTGGAGTCTAAAGTCAAGGCAAACAGAACGTTTTCTGTTCTATGTTCCACCTATTAATGCCTCTGCGCTCCACCATAACGTTGAGTCTTAAGTCAAGTTAAACAGAACGTTTTCTGTTCTAGGTGCCACCTATTAATGCCTCTGCGCTCCACCATAACGTTGAGTCNAGCATAACGTTGAGTCTAAAGTCAAGGTAAACAGAACGTTTTCTGTTCTAGGTGCCACCTATTAATGCCTCTGCGCTCCAGCATGACGTTGAGTCTAAAGTCAAGGTAAACAGAACGTTTTCTGTTCTAGGTGCCACCTATTAATATTAGGCTGGAATGTACTCGGGTCTGCACAACATCTAGTCTTCTACAGTCACAGAGCCAATACTTTTACTGCTTTAAATGTACGTTAAATATTGTTGTGCCTTTACAATTAACCAAGCCGTTACTATTATTGTTGATTTACTGAATCATTGTCTATCATGAATATTAGCATGTCCAAATTGAAGAATGGATGCTACCATGTATTTCTTCAAAAAACTGTGTCTCTATAATAATACAGCTGCACCAAAGCATAAGCTATAATTTTAATATTACTGCGCCTTTATGGTAGAGTATTACTTCACTCCTCCTTACTGCTGTGCGTGCACAGACATTGAACATTTAGTATAATTAGCTCTGGGAATCATGGAGACATACCCTTCCCCCTAAGGTTATTTGACACTCAAGAAGAATTTCAGCAGCAATAATCTTCGACCATGTCCCAGAAACTAATTTCCACCACTAAAGCAGTAACGATGATGATAATAACAATGAAGGTGAACAACAACTAAGCATTTATGTTATCGTAAAGCAACGCATATTATGCGGAGGACCTTAAAGTTAATGTTGAAGTGTCTGGGTCACAACATGGACGAAATGATTTAGATTTTCGCTGCAAAGGTCCCTCAATCTAGGCAGACGCTCAGTACACCATTTCTGCAATACGCGAGCAAAGTTTGTGATGTGAAGAATCTTGTCAGTCAATTCATCGGAAATAAGGTCAGCCAAAACTTAATTCTTTTTATTTGGGCGAGAAAGCAAGGTTCGTTCTTCTTCATAAAATAAGACTGCACTATTGTACAGAGACTAATTCGTTCAAACGTAACACTGCCATATCGTCAGAAATTGTTTCGAATGCAAATCAATTCATGACAAGTAGGCGACGGAAGACCTCGCATGACTAGAGGGCTGATGCGAACGAGAGAGGAGCAGCCGTACAAGCTGGTTAACAAGAGCAAGAATTACCTTTTCTGATTACCTTCCTTTTTTCCGATTCCGACCTTTTACTTAACTTCCTACTCAGACCTGAACAATTAATTGTTCAGATTCCACCGCCGAGTAACTGAAAAATTTTCAATAACTCCACGCATCTCAAGATTGGTTCAATCAATCACAGATTGGTTCAATCTCTGAAACTTTGCTGAAAAGCGAGATTTTAATTATTCTCAATTCAAATTTAGTGATAGGCAAGGAAATTTTCACAGTGGTTCAATATATTCCTGGGAGATAGACAAAACAATAACAGATTTTAATAAATCATAAGTGCCACGAATCCATAAAGAAGAGATAAAAAATGACTGGAACCTTTTTTTAATTTTGTCCGAAAAAGTCCCAACCTTGATATCTTCAATCATGCCATAGACCGTCGTGAGGACGACCTGGGGTGAAAATTATGCTTAGAGTCTAGATTATACCGTTAACGACCACATTAACAGCTGAACAAAAAAGCTCAACGTAATGGCTTAAGTAGTGTTCATACGTCCGATAATCTTGGCACAGATTTGCGCTGCAAGTCTTCATTTAAAAAACTTATAGACGAATGTTAATTCTCAGAAACTAATTTCATTCATAAATATTAGGCCCGACATATTTAGCAAACCAGTATTTGTATAATTTTTATGATGCATTTAATTAAAAAAGCTGGTTAGGTGAGCGAAATTTCATGGGTGACTAAAATATGATGCTAAAATTATGAGCGGAATCTGTTGAATCTTTAGGCCGACCAATGCAAGTAATTTACTTAAATATACCCACAACTTACTACTTGAAACAATTCTTACAACTAACAACGTTCTCTAACTAATAGCCATTAAAACTTTGCATTCGCCGATTTTCCTGAATCGATGCCCAGATTACAAAAAGAGAAAATAATCCGAAAAAACTGGAGGCCACACTGAAAGTCGCAAACTGGTATAACATAGTAGCGCATAACATAGTACATGTAGTTATGCGCTCGATTTTGCACCAAATATATTTTCCCGGAGTTTCTGTACCAGTAAAAGTAAGGATCTTAGTTGCAGCGTGTCTTCCATTCGACTAATAATCCAGGAATTGCTGGAATTTCAGCTTTGGCAACGAAGGCCATCTGATTAGGAAAGAAATTGTGATGCGCGTGATGATGCCGTGGGCTGTAATGGTGACGATTTATACGTAGTGACGAATTCAGCTTTGCTCTCTTACAGTCGCAACTTAGCTGAAGTTATCATTCTCTATTATTTTATTTCTATAACCCATCTTACAAACAGATGCATTACGGTCAATCCTAATTTGAATCTTGACATAATCCG
>NW_025937655.1:0-259 GCF_000764305.2 Hyalella azteca | reverse complement strand
TTTTTTCGCATAGCGTTGGAACCGTTTTTAAACGTAGTTTAACCTCGTATAATTAGAATCCCTTAATTTTTTGTACAAGAAAAAATATTTGGAGAAAACTGGGTGGTCGTATAGCCATTTCCGGCACTCATTTCAGAAGACACCTTGTGGCTGAGTCATAATTGGGCCTTTATATTGAAGAAGTTTTTGAATTATTGAAGAGTTTAACTTGAAGCGGATCAGGTAGGCTATCCAAAATGTTTCGAATGAAAATAGGGTA
>NW_025937654.1:1876-5819 GCF_000764305.2 Hyalella azteca | reverse complement strand
TCATAAACACCATTAATCACCCTCATAATCACCACTAATCACCCTCATATTTACAACTAATCTCCCTCATAATCAACACTAATCCCCCTCATAATCACCACTAGTAGCCCCCATAATCACCCGCATAATCAAAACTAATCACTCTCAAAATCACCACTAATCACCCTCAAAACCACCTCTAATCACCCTCATAATCACCACTAATCACCCTCACAATCACCACTAATAGCCCCCATAATCACCCTCATAATCACCACTAATCACCCTCATAATCACTACTAATCACCCTCATAATCACAACTAATCACCCTCATAATTACCACTAATCACCCTCACAATCACCACTAATAGCCCCCATAATCGCCCTCATAATCACCACTAATCACCCTCATAATCACTACTAATCACCCTCATAATCACAACTAATCACCCTCATAATCACAACTAATCACCCTCATAATTACCACTAATCACCCTCACAATCACCACTAATAGCCCTCATAATCACCCTCATAATCACCCTCATAATCACCCTCATAATCACCCTCTCCGTCGCCGGTAAGCCTATCATAATTCGCCGTTCCCGTCTAGGGTAATAAGGCAGTTTGCATGCCCCGACGTCTCGTCTAATTCATCAAGCAATTAAGTCATCTTTACCTGATGACTGATGGCCGGCCGTGTGTCTAGGGTAACTTCGGGGGTGTTTAGGGTAAATTATTTTGCCTATAGGATGTATGGGAGGTGTCTAGGGTAACTTCCTGTGTGTTTAGGGTAACTTGGAAGGTAACTATGGTAACTTGAGAGGCATTTAGGGTAACTTGGGGGTATTTAGGGTAAATTATATTGCCTATAGAATATTTAGGATGTATCTAGGTATTAGGGTAACTGTCTCTGTGTGTAGGGGAAACTTGTGGGGCCTCTAGGGAAACTTACGGGGTGTTTAGGGTAACTCTGGGTGTGTCTAGGGTAACTCGGGGGGTTTTTAAGGGTAAATTGAGAAGAGTTTAGGGTAACTTATGATATCCTGAAATCCATTTCAGACACAATCAGCTCACACTGTTCAGCAAGGAGGTGTACAGCAGAGTGAGGAGGGTTATAAAGTAGCATCATCGAACGATAGCTCCTGCCTGTCCCCGCGGCAGGAGCTATCGTTCTAACCTGCTGCTGTCTAACATTTCTCACTCTGACTTTTTTATTCATGCTTAGCAGTGTGGTTCAGTTATACCAGTAACGATTTTAAGTTATTCGTTTTTTTGTTATATATATTATAGATAAAAGCATTTTGGAATCACAAAATATTTTAAATTTAGGGTATGTTTTGGGCTACTTGAGGTCTGTCTAAGGTAAGTAATTGTGTTTCTAGGGTAACTTGAGGTTTGTCTAAGGTAAGTAATTGTGTTTCTAGGGTAACTTGAGGTCTGTCTAAGGTAAGTAATAGTGTTTCTAGGGTAACTTGAGGTATGTCTAAGGTAAGTAATTGTGTTTTAAGGGTAACTTGAGGTGTGTCTAAGGTAAGTAATTGTGTTTCTAGGGTAACTTGAGGTGTGTCTAGGGTAAGTAATTGTGTTTCTAGGGCAACTTGAGTTCATTCAAAGGGAAGTAATTGTGTTTCTAGGGTAAATTATGGCACTTTTAGGGTAATTAAGCCACGCTACTCTTTTAAAATTCAGGATAAATTTTCACGTCGGTGTTAAGTTATCGAAGTTAAAACCAACAACAAACAGATATAAACATTCATATATTCTGATGCTAACATTTTAAAATTAACAGTTCGATTTACTTATATATAAGGACTTTGTCTGGTTAATTTTACCTTCTTGAGATATTAAAAAAATTTGGTAAACTTTTTAAATTTATTTGATTTGCACATAATTTAGAAATTCGAATGTTAAAAATATATTAGGTTAGAGGGGCTATATGTGTACATGGGTTAATATAATTATATATTAAGTCAATTATTTTCTCGGTAGCGTGTGAGGGTAGTGTGTGAGGGTAGTGTGTGAGGGTAGCTTGTGAGGGTAGCGTGTGAGGGTAGTGTGTGAGGGTAGCGTGTGAGGGTAGCGTGTGAGGGTAGCTCACCACACAGCAGGACGGGCAGCAGCAGAATGAACCCTCGTCCGGTGGAGGCCATCTGAGGGGAAATAAATGTTAATAATTCAGATAATATTATTATTTTAGTTATTATTTAATTTTTGGAGTATTCAGTTATGTAGAAAAAGTAATGAATTTCTACTTACTTATTGTAATTTTATATGATTTTGGAATTTGTATATAATAATTAATAGTATATGTCTCTTTTATTATAATAATAAAAAATTATATGTATTTATTTATATTATATTAATTTATACTAATTTTAATTTTACGTTAAATGTTATTCGTACGTACACTGCATGCAGTCACTACACAATGCTATTCGTACGTACACTGCACGCAGTCACTGCACAATGCTATTCGTACGTACACTGCATGCAGTCACTGCACAATGCTATTCGTACGTACACTGCATGCAGTCACTGCACAATGCTATTCGTACGTACACTGCATGCAGTCACTGCACAATGCTATTCGTACGTACACTGCATGCAGTCACTGCACAATGCTATTCGTACGTACACTGCATGCAGTCACTGCACAATGCTATTCGTACGTACACTGCATGCAGTCACTGCACAATGCTATTCGTACGTACACTGCATGCAGTCACTGCACAATGCTATTCGTACGTACACTGCATGCAGTCACTGCACAATGCTATTCGTACGTACACTGCATGCAGTCACTGCACAATGCTATTCGTACGTACACTGCATGCAGTCACTGCACAATGCTATTCGTACGTACACTGCATGCAGTCACTGCACAATGCTATTCGTACGTACACTGCATGCAGTCACTGCACAATGCTATTCGTACGTACACTGCATGCAGTCACTGCACAATGCTATTCGTACGTACACTGCATGCAGTCACTGCACAATGCTATTCGTACGTACACTGCATGCAGTCACTGCACAATGCTATTCGTACGTACACTGCATGCAGTCACTGCACAATGCTATTCGTACGTACACTGCATGCAGTCACTGCACAATGCTATTCGTACGTACACTGCATGCAGTCACTGCACAATGCTATTCGTACGTACACTGCATGCAGTCACTGCACAATGCTATTCGTACGTACACTGCACGCAGTCACTGCACAATGCTATTCGTACGTACACTGCATGCAGTCACTGCACAATGCTATTCGTACGGGGTTCATTATAGCCCCAGTAATGAGCCCCGCACAATGGGTGTTGTGCTACGAGGGTAAACTGCCTCGGGGAAGACATTTTTTTATTGGGTTTAAATTACAACAAAAAAATGATTTTTTCGCCATAGAAAGCTTGAGATTTCTGTGTTTTTTTTTAAGAAATTTTTTTAAAAATTTGGAAAATTTTTAATAGCGGTAAAATTTCTGAAGATTTTATTTAATAAAAAATTTATTATAAAAGAAGAATGTGCCAAAAAATGCATTATACTTTATCCCAAGCTTTCCCATTGCCCATTATTTGCACTTAGGGTACCAGCAGGCGTCTTTAGACTTATTCTTGTCCAGTTTAACGTGAGTAATGAGCTATAAATGGGATTATTGTGATGCTTATATACATAAAAAATATAACTCAGTACTCACAGCAGTGAGTGACAGAGAGCGCATTTTCTCGTCGACGAAAACTTGAGGTCACGGACGGACGGACAGACGGACGGACATGGCGAGCACAATAGTGCATTTTTTCCATATATGTGAAAATGCGCTAAAAATGTTCATTTCATATAAGTTCAAAACGGCTTTATGCAAAAACTGTTGCGCGCATATCCATGGTATTAGCTTTGTTGAACGCGTCTTGTTTGTAGCTTTCAAACGAGTGCAAACAAATTGCAATTAACGAGACTAATGA